>NC_034411.1:57486975-57604075 GCF_002078875.1 Numida meleagris
AAAGAAAGAAAGAGAAAGAAAGAAAGAAAGAAAGAAAGAAAGAAAGAAAGAAAGAAAGAAAGAAAGAAAGAAAGAAAGAAAGAAAGAGAGAAAGAAAAGCAGGAAAGAAGGAAAGAAAGAAAGAAAAGCAGGAAAGAAGGAAAGAAGGAAAGAAAGAAAGAAAGAAGGAAAGAAGGAAAGAAGGAAAGAAGGAAAGAAAGAAAGAAAGAAAGAAAGAAAGAAAGAAAGAAAGAAAGAAAGAAAGAAAGAAAGAAAGAAAGAAAGAAAGAAAGAAAGAAAGAAAGAAAGATCTTCACTTACAAGATTTGCAAGTGTAATGTGAGAAATACCAAATACCAGCAGACTTAAAGAATTCAGGTTGCCTAGTAATGCTGATTTCCGCCTCCTCTCCTCACCTATTGTTAAAGACGATCTCATCCACATCAAAATGGTAATGAAGCCTGCGTGCCCACCTTTAGCATATCAGTACAGAGTCCAACAGCTTGGGTTAAACTAACAAAGAGGATTTAAGCCATGGTTTCATGTTAATGTCATCAAGGGTCATGGACACATTCTCTTCCATTGACTGTCCTAGACTGGGGAGTAATGAGCCAGCGAGTTCCCAAACTGCAGGAAACACGGCTGAAGCACTGAACTCTGTTTATGCTGCATATATGTAAATATAGCCCCAACGACTCACATCAAGCCTAAAGACTGAATCTGTTCTGCTTTGAACTTGAATCTGATGGCTGTTTTCAGAAGTCCGAGTCTGAGCAAACAGCAGCAGCACTGTCACTCTCAGAAAAGCAGAAATACTGTGATATCAGCCATTGCCAGGACTGCAGGAACAACCAGGAATGTGTAGGATGAACTGTCCACAGTATCCCTAGAGGCAAATCAGACCCCAGTTTGCAGGAGGCCTGGCTGTTCCGCATTCCACACTTAACAGATTTTGCCACTAATGTTATGTGTGAGAATTACTGGAATTATGGAGATCTGAGTGACTCTGTACATGATCAAAACTCATCACCTTGGCATTTTAAGGTTTGGTCAGAGTCATTGTAAAAACAGCTGTGATGATTTAAGGTATCATACCTACTGTGCCAATGATTACTTACTGCATAGCTAAACTGATATATGGGAATACCCAAACAGCTTGGGTTTAACATGTTTCCTGCCAAGAAACAATAAGCAGCTGGAGGTAATGTTTCACATCAGGGCATCTTCTTCCCAAATTGCTGTTTGTCTATATCCTTATTGAAATCAGGCAGTGGTCTGATAGATATTTCAAGCCAATGCTGCTACCAAAATGAAGAAGTCTTCCCACATAAACCCCTTGTAGCCCATTGCCATCTTTGTGTCACTGCCTTCTTTTTATCAGTATGGGTGTTTTTGTGACTCTACAACGAACTAGACAAGGGCCAGGCCTGACAGAAAACTAACCATCTGCTGAGTTTTTGGTCGCATTGGTCCCATGTGGGGCTCATAGGGCCATAGAGAGCTTGGATTTACAAGAGGGATGGGGACAGTGGGGGCAGGAATAATGAGGAGGTAGCGTCGGGGAACAAGGACAGTGCTTTTCTGTGGCTTGGTTCTGGACAGCACCCCAGTGCTTACATCAGCTGAGCAACAGAGTATCCAGAAGGGAGCCTCCAGGAAAAGGGACTGCAGAGGACTTGTTCTTTAATCCAGTGATGAGAAAAAGGAATAAGAGTTTTATTTTTTAATTATCATGTGAATTAGCACAAAGTCTTGGACAAAAACACATTCATCTTTGAAAGCTTTCTGATTCTATACTAAGCATGGCTTCCATGCCCCAGTGTCTCTCATAAATGCCCGGTTTTCAGTATTCATCTGAGCTGTATTTGACAGCTACTTTCACTAACACATATAGTGAAACACAGGAATAACAAATCCAAGGCAGTTTACTTACCTTAAGTTAACACAGTATTTTTATTGACATCTTAGGTTTTACAGGAAATTACTCTTCTGCTCTTTCATTCAGATTTGAAAACAGAACAATTTTTAAAAGTTTTTTTGCATTCTGATCACAACTATTATGAATTTACAGTTTCCTAAACATGAATTTGAACCTGCATATCTACTTTTATATTACTGCATTATAAATGCTCATTAACATATCTTTCTGGCAAAGAAATGCACTGCATGTAGGCAACTAAGTAGTCTATACTCTTTTTTTGGTATTATGCCAAAGATAATGCAAATGTGAAAACACCAACTGGAATATCAATATATTGATTTACGTTTATGGAAGGAAAAATTATTTCAAAACAGAATGTTTCTGCATTCTGGCAGAGAAAGATGAAATGTAGATGAACATGGCAACACTGACCTTATCTCACTTAACTTGCCCTGTGTTGTCTGCTGGGTGGAAAAGTGACTGGCAGTGAAAGCAGAGTATTTTATTATCATTCTTTTTTACATTCTTGGATTTGCTAAAGACAGCCAATGTGACAAAGGCACATTGTGATTAAAAATATAAGATAAAAAAAGGGCTTTTGATATACAGCTTCCCCTTGACTGCTGAGCCATGCGAACATGACCAGTTTAGAGATTTGAACAGATTATCAAATTTTGTACAAATTCAGTAAAAGGTTTTTTTTCCATACCAACACTAGAGTTGGAAAGGATGCCTGCTTTGTAATCAGTTATACAGACAGGCAGAGTAGAAATAAAGGAATGTCAGCCATTTTCAAAGCTGGAAATGTGAAGTCTACTCATCTAGATATTGTTTATCAACTAGCATTGTAATACTTTGTGTTTTATATTTGCAAGATCAAAGTATGTTTTTCTGTATTTGACCAGTGTGTATAACCGAATACATATAACTCATGTATTGCTGTTTAGGATGTGTGCTTACATAAAATTACTAGGAGTTTAACAGTGAAATGATGTTTTGAAATTAACACTCTACTTAAGACATTCCAAAGAGTTTCACACCTCTTTTGGTGTTGTATTGCTTCAGTCTGACTGTCTGCAATGCAAACAAGACCTATACTCAGAGAAGATTTATTTATAAAATGCGTAGGTTTAGGAGGCACAGAGTGAGCGAAACAAAGTGAAATTGTTGAACCCTTACTTTTTCCCACATGCCTTGTAACTGCCTGAGACTGAACCACAAAGCTAGTTACTTTTAGCTATTTTGAAAAAGTTTAATTTCATTTGGTGACCAGAACATGAAGTTTAAGGGGCTGAATTTTCTCTTTCTAGTAATCTCCAGCCTGAGGTGAAGGGTTAACTTTCCCTTGAAATTTCCACCACTGATACCTCTCTTGAAGAAGGTTTGCCAGTTGGCACAGGCAAGTCTAAAAATACAACCACAGTATATCTTTAGACTGATAAACTTAAACCACTGCCACTATAACAAAAGATTATATATGATCCTTATTTGTGGGGCTTTTTCTTTCTTTTGGTTGGTTGGTTGGATTGTTGGTTTTTGAGTTGATCATAAATAAGCTGTGGATGAAAAGGGGATGAAACGGTCCTCTGAGGAAGCCTTGTGAATTCTTTTGATTATATACTGGTTACACTGTCATAACCCAAACACCAAAGTTCAAACTGTCCAGTTCCCTCCTTCCATCTTGCAGATCAAGATGGCTGATTGCATTTCCACTGGTGGTTTCAGCTAAAGCTCTTGTATCAAGTGTGGCTTCATCAGTTGGATGCAATGAGACAATAACACTCAGACAGTGGGCAGTAATGATTGGTTTGGTGTGGTCATATCTGGTTAACTGTAAGGGCTACAACCTGAAGAAGTGAGCTCTGCATACCCTAGACATAAATTTACCAAATAAATTCAATATATTTCTTGGTCCATCCTTTAGAATGCCCTTATTTAAAGAGTTTGTGGCAAAGGGTGCCAAATTAAAGTGTTGCTTCTGGTGTGTAAAATAGGCCAATGTGACAGCCTGTTTTATTTTTACCATCTAGCTCAATCATGCCAACTCACCTGGCTAAGCATGCCAACAAAACTCCTTGACACAAAAATCACAAAAATCTATGACTGAAACAGCCATTAGGAATTAAGTGTAGAAAGCAAAACAACAAAAAAGTGCATCGTGAAATGTGTTAAAACCCAGTTATTCATCATCATCTCCATATGATAAATAAACTGGAGGAGGAGTGCTGTCAGCAGCTAGTAATCATATAATTCAGCAATCCTCAGTGATGCTAAAATAGCAAGCCAGAGGTACAGGAGAAAATATGCACAGCTCAGTGCTGCAACCCAGCTCTCAGCTCCTAAAATAAGTCGGTAAAACAGGGGCAAAGGTGATTTGTGGGAGCTCTTCAGACCACACACTGCTCAGGCAGCCGTGTATTTCACATGTCCCTTGCTGCCCATCCATGCAGAATGAGGAGCACAGCCATGCCCAAGTACCTAAAGAGCTTCCAGGCCCAAGGTCAGGGTGCTGCAAGGCTGTCCAAAACCAACCATCCTCAGTGGGCTTCACAGGTTGTTTCCTTGCCATCCCCTGCCCTCTCCACTACTCCACTGTGTTTGAGACAGACAAAAGCCTCAGGGCTTTACCTCCCTGTCCCCAACAGGCAAACAAAAATGAGAGATGCACCAGACTTACTCAGACCTGTTTTCCTGTGCCTTAAACAAAGTCACTTTACTCTTTCCGACAGCTGACTAGCTTTAAGCATTCTGTTAGTTCCTAAAGTGCAGCAACTTTAGTTTTCCCAGTTATGTAACAGCTACCTAAAAGGGACCTTTGGACAAGATGTCACTGACAATATATTGACCACACACAGCCATCTGTCTTTACCAGTGCCTGCAGTTCATTCAGTTTCAGGGAGTTCTCATATGTCTTTACTGTAACTTTGACCCCTTCTCTGCCTTCTGATTCATGCAGCTGATCAAACACCAGGAGAGCTCAAAAACTTCGTTGAGGTACGTGTTACAATTTGGGTTGACAGCCAAACTTCATAAAGCAATGTTGCATTAAAATAGAAACCTTTATTACTATAATGCTTTATCTACCTATACAACTTCTAGATGAATCTAGAGAGACGGTTCCGCCATTTATTTTCACCCGCCTGCTATGGGAGCTGGTTAGAGGGACTGATCCATTCAAAAACCACCCATATAAAAACAAATACATGCATGTATGTTTTCAGCTTAGCTTGAATTACTGATTGCATGAGCCCATGGACAACTGCAGAGAAGAGATCGGATCATGACAGCTGTCAGTTAGGAACTGCACTGTAAGATGTGTATGTCAAAAGTCTCTGCACTGCTCAGGGATAGAAGGTGAAGTCCTTTGCGAAAACATAAAGAGTGACATGATCAAAAGTACTGTTGGTCCTGGTGAGAAATTCATACTTCTACTCTGAGGAAAAAGAAGTCAGTGTGATTTCTCTTACAAGAATAACTGACTTTTCTCTTTAGCTTTCTGAAGCAGTTCCTGTGTTGTACTGAAGACCTTCAGCCCAATCGCACTTTCTGTGATACGTGAGATTTCATTTTTGTGATTTATGAATTTTTAACAATTACTTGATCTTTTCTTGTTCTCAATATGCAGTAACCTTGTATTTTAATTTGGTAGGGTTTTTTCTTAAGTTGAAAAAGAAGGATTTGATGTTACAGTGCCTTTATTTCCAGAAGTTATGGTCATAAAAAATAAAATAATAAAACTAAATGGCTTGTGCACTGTTGCCAGCAGTAGCAAGGACAGAGTCTCATCTGTATGAGTATTAAATCACAATAAAACAAGTCGAGTTAGCTTTCTCATATTACTTTCAAATTGCCAAATAACTTGCACATGTCCAACAGGGAGAACTTGGTATTGGGTTGAAGTGTGACATTTTTCCAGCAGCACCACAGATAGTACAGATGAAATTATTTTTAAAGATCATCTAGTAAAAATGTGGATACTAGAAGTTTCATACTGAATCAGAAGCAAATGTATTAAGGAGGGAGTTGCTTTTTTAATATTCTTCAGAACTAATTTCTACAGTAGAGGAATTTGTCAGCTCAGTTGACAGACAAGTCCAGTAACCTTCATATTCTCCTTAGCTCTGATCAGGGTTTAGAAGTGCTGTCTGGATTTCACCCCTTTATCCACATCTGTGTTGTGTTTGTGCAAATTTTCTTCCTAGAACTTCTCAAAGAACGGTACTGTGAATTGATGCAGGTTCTCCCTTGTGTCTGCTCTAAGTGTGTGTTGCAGCTACTTGTGTTTTACTGTACAGTAGAGCATGGGAATGGGAACTGAAGTGTGCACTTTGAGGCTTATTCCTGCACTGGTACATGAATTTTCTTTCCCTTCCCTCATGTGGCTACATTTAAACAATTCTGTAAGCATTCAGATGGATGCTTTGTGCTAGCATGTACCTTATAACTATCAGCAAGAAATTGTTGGCATTTTCTTAATTGTTTGAAGGGTGGCAGAGGTGCTCCTCCTAGAGGATTTCCCTTTTACTATGAAAAGGGTCAGTGGATAACTGATGTCCTGCTAACTGATCACTTTTTCATGTACTGTATCCAAGATTAGACATTCTGCCTTCCATATTGTAGCTTGGATTTAATTATTTTAAATAGTTTCATTAGTTTGGGAGTAAGCAGAAGGAAAATAATAAGTCTCTATAATGCATAAAAAAAATTAAGATAGAATTCAAAAATACGCACAGGGAACACTTAATTATATTTATGACAACCATCAATTCCTAATCTTCACACTTGCAATGTTGAGATCTGACTCTGTACAAAATGTGTCACATATTTGTGACATATAGGAGTGCACACATCACATTCCTCACTCCTGTCCTAAAATGCACTAAAACCTTAATTGCGACCTCACTGACAGCCATGTAGATGTCTGCTAAAGATTAATGCACCTATAGGCTGCGATGCCACAGATTCTTTCTTACAAGTGAACGCATAAAATATATACAACGAATTCCTTTTCCTGCCTAAAATGTTATGACATATAGATTCATTTGTTTAGAGGAGTCACTTCACGGTAGTGATCACTTGTTATGCCTTTTAATGAAACAAGCTGCATGGTAAATGAGTGCATGCACAGTATGGAACTGCTTCCATTGCACATGTGCTGATCAGGAGCCTCCACTCTCTACCATTTAACCAACAAAAACAGCAGACACCTATTCCATAGGTAGGTCTTCATCTTCAATTTCAATAACCACAGCTGGTTAAGTCCTAATAGAGGACATATACCCAGGGTGTTTGAAGAAGTGGGCCTCAGGGACTGGTTGTATGCATATTCAACAGCAGGCAGGGATTGCTCACACTCAGGACTGTTCTGAATTTGACTTCAAGTCATTCTGCATATTGCAGAAATACTGTCTTTACAATGTTGCCGTTCTTGTCTATTGTTTTGCTCTGACTTGTAAAGAGTCGTCTGAAGAAAATAAACTTCCTAGTGTTTTACAGGGAGCCCTTTACTGTAATGCCTTTTGATGCTAAGCAGAATTATTACTAAAGACTGATATCAACATTTATGCTCAATCTTTCTGATTCTTTCCATAATGCTGATAGAAGACTAGAGTGCTATTTTCCTAGCACCTCTGTCTAGAATATTTGCAAGGAAGTGAGCAAGCACTTTTGAGAAACATGCTGAAGTTTGTGTGTAGTGATCCTTAATACGATATTCTTCAAAGAAGCTTCTAAACTGTCATCGCTTTCTTCCCCCTAAAGAGCACAACCTACATTTCCATGTGCAAATGGACACTTTGCTGTACAGTTGGCCACACAGTGATAAAAGTGTATATGGCCTTGCATGGTTTGCTTGATGCTTTTAGAAATGTTAATGTCTCCATATCTGCTTTAGCAATGACTGTTCCAGGATGCAAACCTTCTTCTAGGGTGAAGTAATGACCTTTCCACCATTTTAATGTATCTCTCTACTTTTTTACTGGTTGGTAAGGCAAGTATAATTCTGCTTTGCATTAGGTTTTAACTTTCAAGATTTGGGGGTCTTTTTGAGTCCTATACTTTGCAATGAAGTAAAAAGTGTGACAAGAAGGTGTGATTTTTAATTTACACCAGAGTTCTCAGCAAATAATGACTTTTCACACCCTGTTATTGCTGCTTAGCCTGAGGGAGGAGTTGTATGGCTACTGTTGTCATGTCAAATTAAATCCACTTGTGTAATTCAGAAAGACATTCCCCTTAAACTTAACCCTTTTAAGTTGCTAAAGTGTACCAGCTCAATCTGAGTGCGTCTGTTTTGGGGATTTCTGCTGCTGAAGGGAGACAACAGTGTTCCATTTTATTTTATTTTTTCTTGGTAGTTCAATGGAACAGGTCCTGCTGAGGTTTTCATGGGTTTACCCATGTTACTCAGACAGCAGGCCCAGCGTGTATGCAGACACAGAATCATAGAATCCTTAGAGTTGGAAGAGACCCCTGAAGGCCATGTAGTCCAGCTCCCCCACAATGAACAGGGACACCACAGCTAGATCAGGTTGCCCAGGGTCTGATCCAGCCTTGCCTTGGAAGTCTCCAGGGACAGGGCATCAGCCACATCGCTAGTTACCTAGTGATATTTTGAGCATGGAAGTGCTTGGCTGAAAATGTCAGACACTCATGTTCACATCTGAAAAATCTTGCCTGTACAGTTTGCTCTAACAATGTTTGGTGTGGATTGCAAGAACAGTTATGGCCCATCAGGTGCTCCTTTGCATAGTAGAGTTAAGACACATTAATAAGAAAATCATTCTCAGAGTTTTTTCTATTGTCAAGAAGTTGGCATAGAGTCTTCCCCAGAGATCCTCTTACCAGAATTGATCTTATTGGTGAGTGTCCAATTTCCTCCCCTCACGGCTCAAGCAAGTCCCCGGGGAAGGAACATGAGGTAGGGCGGATTCTCTGGGGTCTCGGGGACCGAGCATCACTCCGGGGCTGTGCCCGTCCCGCCGCGGTGTCGGTCTCCTCGTCCCGGGGCGTGTAGTTGCCGGAGGAATGCGAGCAGAGGCTGCCAGCGGGAGCTGTCCCCTCCCCGCCCCAGCAGCTTTAGTGCCTCTAACTGTCGTTAATTGGCCGTTAAGTGTTTGCCTGGCTACCTAATGGTTGTGCAGAGGGGGTTAATGTGCCTGATGTGCCAGCATATATACGACAGACTCTTATCCGATGGATTTGGTTGTCTTGTGTGTGTGTGTGTGTGTGTGTGTGTGTGTGTGTGTGTGTGTGTGTGTGTGTGTGTGTGTGTGAGTGTGTGAGTGTGTGAGTGTGTGTGAGTGTGTGAGTGTGTGAGTGTGTGAGTGTGTGAGTGTGTGAGTGTGTGAGTGTGTGAGTGTGTGTGTGTGTGTGTCTTTCTTTAAGACGTCAGCTGTTTCCCGAGGAGCGTGGTGGTGGTGAATTTCACACCTTTTTTTTTTTTTCTCTGTATGGAAACCTGGGTGGTAATGGTGCTGGAGCAGGTCGTGTTTTATAAGGAATGAGGCTGTCTCTGGGAGCAGAGGAAAAGCAGGGAAAGGAGAGGAGGTGAAGAAAGAGGGATCCAAGGAAGCTGCCACCCGCGACAGGCATTAGTTGGATTATCCTCACTCATTTTTTTCAAAGCATGTAAACCTAACTGCATTTGCAAAGTACTTTTTTTTTTTCCTTTTTTTTTTTTCTGGTTCAGCATGAAAATAGTCTTCTCTTTTCGTTTCCCAGTGAAACTTTACTGTGTGACACCTGAAGATGGAAAGTTGGTCGGTGGATCAAGTCTGCAACTGGCTGAGACAGAGGAATTTAGGAGAACTAGTTCCTAAGTTTCGCGGTAGGCATTCTTGTTCCTGTGTCTTTTATCTTTTTAAATGTTTTTAATTGTTTCTGTCTAGCTTGTTTTTGGGCTATATCAAAAATAACTGCAGGTTCGGTATGAGGTCTTCGAGGAGCCCAGGGGGGAGAGTCTAAGGCTGTGTGTAAAGAGATGCATTTTCTTTGGAGAAACAGCCGGCAGTGCAACCAGCTTAACAGGGCCTATTTTATACTGCTACAGTTTCATTATTTCAGAGGGTGTATATTCTCAATATGTTTGAGTACATAAACACTACAAAAGTACAGGAGAAACTAGTGTGCAAACATGCTATATGCTGCATGCCCTTCCATTTCTTCATTGTGAAAAGAAACCAATCGGCTGCGGTCAAAGTAAGGCCTGATTTAAAGCACTATAATACTAATTCACTGCTTCTGTGCATTTCAGACATAACGTTCTCTTACTGGAAGGTGCTGGGACACTGACTTGAACTTCTGGCAGTGCAAAGGACAGTACCTAAAAGACATCATTTCTTTTAAGCAGTTGAAGAAGCACATCAGTAGTAGAGAGTATATTTGACTTTGACCTAAAACATCATCATGTTTTTAGGCATATAGGATGTCCCTGTAACTCCAAAATTATCTCACAGCGATTGTAATCCCCTTCAATCTGCAGAAGAAGAAGTAAATGGAGCAGCTCTTCTGGCTCTGAATGATCGTATGGTGCAACAGCTGGTGAAGAAGATTGGGCACCAGGCAGTGCTAATGGACCTGATTAATAAATACAAGCATCAAAAACATGGGCTACAATCCTTTGCATATGCCTGTGAAGCAGGCTTGCCAACACTTCCAGAGATCAGTGGGTGAGTATGTACAGAAAACATCAGTCTGATTGAAATTATTCTTTTGGTACTATTTTTAGATCTGATATTTACTAGCTCTACAGCTGTAACTTCAAAAAATATAGTTATAAATATTAGACTCTGAATGATCTCTAGCAACGTGTTAAATGTGAAATACAGTTATTACCACATGAGCTTCTGCACTGCTGAAAACTACTATTAGTTTAACCAGTTCTAGCTCTAGAACCCAGTTTTAAATTGTACAAAGTGTTACAGAACTCCTTAACTTTCACTTTAGCTGAAACTTTCTATATTTGCTGTATTAAACTTTTGAGGCAGTTATTTTCAAATGCTCTTTGAACAAGAGTCCAGTAAGAATAGCTTCTTTGGAGCTCATTTAAGGTGTTCTGACTGGAATGGTATGTAGGAAATTCACTCTCATTGTACAAGAAACAAAGATCCATAGATTCACAGCATTTGTTAGATGGCATTTTGTGTTGCTTAGAAATATAAGGCTGAATTTCAAGTTTTGTAGTATGAGGGCTGCTGCCACATGAAGGTTTCCTGCTAGTACCACCTATCGCTGGGTCTGCAGTCCCACAATGACAGTGGTGCCCGAGTCCAAGTGAAAACAAACTACCATGTTTGTCCTGCTGCTGGGCTTCCAAGAGCTGTCAGCTATATTTCCCTGACACATTTCTTTCATGAATGCTATCCTAGCGCTTGAGGGTGCACCTCTGCTTGCCCACCTCTTCATCCTATCCTCAGTGCATCTTCTGTCTGCATATGAATTGTGTTTAGCTCGATTTCTCACCTAGGAACAAAACCAAACCTGTTGACGGAACGTAGCTCCAAGTGCAGAAAGCAAATGAATGCTTTCTGTGTAGTAATAATGGCCTTGTGAAGGATCACTGAGTGTGATTTGCATTTCCAGCAGTTTGGATTGGGACAATTAGAAAATAGGATCTTGTGTCCATCACTGGGAAGGGAGGGAACTTCTGAGTCAAGCAGGAGAAGCTGTTTATGTATGAGAAGCTCACACAGAGACATTACCAAGTAATTGTCAAGATGCTTTCTACCTCCAAGTATGACTCAAGGTAGAAGCCACAGAGGGATTGTATTGGATTTCTCTGATTTTAACTGGAAGGCTGGAAATGTGTGACTTTGAGATACGTTGATTCATGAAAAAGGGAAACTCCCCATACAGATTTGGCCAACAGCAATGTCACTTACAGCAACAGCATTTCATGTGAGTGTAGCTGAGGCTGGAACAGTTTACGGAGCATCTTTGGTCTTCAGACCTTCAAAAGAGATGAGGTATAGAAGTAAGTTATGCCATCCCCCCCAGAAGTGTCATAATTTGTGGAGGATCTAGTGTATTAGTACGTTTACTTTTTCCCTAAGAAAAGTTCTAGCAAGTCTCAGGAAGACTTTAGCAACAGCACTTGAAATAGGGAAACTTGTAATAATGTCACACTGGTGGCCTCATCCAGAAAATTTTTACACTGTTTTCTAATACGTAGTTCAGTTAATGACTAGAGAATGACTCATGAGTCTCTTCACAGAGTGAATCTATGTTGATGGACATCTTGTTGTACATAATATGTTGTTGATGAAGACTGTTATCCTGTTTCCTGCTTCTATGTAGCTTTAACTTTGATGAGGCAAAGCCTAATTAATTACAGTGAAAATAAAGAATCCAAGGAAGTAGGGAGCCTCTAGCATCTACCTAGCAAAGTTACCAGCTTCATCTCCTCTGTAACTCAAAAAAACCAGTTGAAGGCTGCTGTTGTGCTGGCAGTCTAACAATAGTTCCTGTCTTACAGAGTAAAATTGTTAAATGTTGTTTCCTGTAAGTACAAGAAGAAGAAATAACAGGAAAGGGAGGAGGGAGAGAAGTGGAAAATAGAAGTCCCATAGTTCTAGCTGAATAGAAACTACCACTGAATACTGTGTAATTCCCTTCCTCTTCCCCTCCTTGCATACGCTATTTGCTAGTTACACTTAGTGACTGGGAAATGCCAGGCAATGAAGGTGGCAGTTATCCTGCAAGCCTGAGGTTTATTTTCCTGGATTTTGTTACTGTGTAGTAATTAGAACATTGCTAGGCAGTATTGTTGTTTACAGTTTTCCTTTCAACTTTTCAGAGTTGGGTAATTTAACTGAGTTTGATTGAGAGATGATATCAGCATCATGTCTATTTAGAAAACAAGAGAAGCTGGAATGCAGTAGAATTAATGAGTAAAAAGGTCAGATTAGGTTTTTGCTACCATCTATCTTCTGTCCTTGCTCTCTAATTTACAGTTACCTTGTGCCAACTACACAGTATGGGTTTGTCTTTATTGGTTAGTTTTTAAAAATTCTTTTTTTTTTCCCCAGATCTTTCAATAACAATCTCGCAAACGATTAATTACTGAGTGGAATATGGTTATAAATAAATTATGTTCTCAAGGTGCTTTAAATACAGTGCTTGGGAAGGTAGGCATTCCCATTCCATTTGCATTCTTATTTTCCTTGTATCAAAATGAGCCTATTTAAAATCTGGAGGCATTATGAGGATTTGTTTTTCTCCCATGAGATGGGCAGCTAGTGCTGGAAAAGAGTCTGGTTTCTCTTCCAAGGCAACTGATTTCTTGTCTGGGAGGCTCTGGCTGCTCATCCTCTTCTGCACCCCAGCTATTGTTTCTCCTCCAGCTATCATTCTCCCCATACACATGACTGATAGCTTCACCATTCCAATATAAGTGGTCTTTCCACAGAAGTGTCTATTTTATCACTTAAAATATTAAAAAAGAATTAAGGATAAGACTGTCTGGGAACAGAGAAGGTGGCATAGTGAATCACACAGTTAATGCTTTTAAAATGAAGTCCTTCTGTGACCTTCAAGAGAATAAAACGACAACAAAAAAATCCAATCCCAAAGATCCCGCCAGTGCAGTTATTAGTGAAACGAGTCCAAATTATTTAAACTCATGGAACAAACCACTAACGCTTCTTGCAGTGATGATTTTTGTCCCCTGCTTCTAAAGGATGCTTATTTTTAATTAATGATGAGTAATTTGCCTTATGTTGTTTAAAGAGTTTCCAATGTGCTGTGTGAATCAGCCTCACGCAGAATAGGCTGGCTTTAGGAAATGTTCTCAGCAAATATTCTCTGTACAAAGATTTCAAATGCCCATAGTAGCCTGTTAAGGGAAAGGGACTGCAAAAGAGCAATGCAAATTCACCTTGGGGCAGAGAAGCACAAGAGGAGGAAAGAAAGGCTGCTGTAAATGGAAGTGCTCCGCTTGGTGAAGTGATTATAAATCATCATAGCTCCACTGATTTTCTACCTTGAAGACCCAAGCAAATTATATGAGAGTTTCTCTTTAAAGGTCAGATGAGAAGCTGGCAAATGTCTTCCTCTTAAACAGCTGTTTTAACTAAGCGATTAGGTCTGCAGATGGAAGTGAACATCCCTGGCATCTATTAACTGCTGCACTAGCTTCATCCCTAGTTAAATACTATTTTTGGAGGTGAACGCTGCTGTTTAGGTATGTCTATGACTTGACCCACTGATTAATGTGCTATTGTAGAGTTCTTTCCCTCCTCCCACTCCCAGTATTTCTTTATTGCATGTTCAGCTGCTATTGGAAAATTTCATGCTTTATATTCTTGAGGGAGTTATGCTGGTTATGAACGGGTTGTGAAGAGTTTAACAAGGTGTTTGCTTTAGAAATTTGAGTAAGGGAATAGAAAAAGTTGGTTTGACCATAAAGATGAGTTCTTAGCCTAAGGTATGAAAAGTAACCCCTGTTCTATTCTGCTAATATATATACTCTGGAAACTGATTTTCCACAAATTCTTCCCCGCACTCAGTTTTAGTCTATGGATTTACGTGCCATGGTAAAAAGCAGTTTTCCTCAACAGAATAATTGAAGCTATTTTTGTGTGTTTTGGTATAATATTAATTTGGTATTTGTTAGATTAACTAGTGATTTTTTTTTCCTTTCTTTTTTTCTCCTTCTCCCCTCCTCTCGCATTGTTTTAATTTTTATATTTTTAAAGTCCATGCATTTCTTGTTCATCGTTTTTTTCCATGCCACCCCGATCCTCTTCTCTCATCTTAACTAGTGGGGAGAGGGAAACTGTAGTAAGATGGGGAGGTGGCTGTGCTAATCAAACACTCTGGATTGTCTTCTTCAGAACAGAAAGGAGCATACATACTCGTTTCTCACCAGCCTGTCTAGATTTTGAAAAGCAACCAAGAGAAATGACAACTTCCACTCCTTTCATGGGTGCTTCCACTTCTACCATTTATCCAGTGGCAGACCAGTTCATATGAGCAATCCTTCAGTCAGTTATGGCAGGGGGTTAGTTTAATTCAGCAAGGATGGTTTAAAGATTCAGTTTTACTGACTTGTAGCCTCTGTCTCCTCGTTTCTCCAATATGAATGTTGTGCTTTTTTTTTTTTTTTTTTCCCCAAAAAGACCTGTGAAGCTGCAGCATCAGTGTGGCTTTGCTTCAAATGAAATAATGCGTTCTTTTATGTATTATTACTACTGGTGAGTTGGCTTAAAATTTCTCTGTATCTTACCTCTGTAGATAGTTCTAACAACTGTTAAATAATCTTCTGCATTACAAAGTAAGAGAGCAGAGAACCCTGTTTAAACACAAAACCACAGCAAGTGGCTGCAGCAATTGTATGGCTTTATCTTTCTTGCAGAATAGCTTTTTGTTAACAGATACAGAAATACAACAGGCAGTCCTTTTTTTTTTTTTTTGAGCTCCAAAGACAAGAACTTCTTGTTCTCTTGTCGTTGTCAGTGAAGACTACAATATAGCATGCAGAGAGCAACTCAACGAATACATTTCCTCAATACCTGCTTTTCTCTATCGGAGTATTAGCAGTCTCACTGCTCCTGGCAGCCTCGTGTTTATCTTGTTGCTAAGACAGAGGCTGTCATTGCTTGTAAATGCCTGACACTGCTGTGAAAACCAACATTTATTGGTTGGTTTCTGTCCTCTCTGCCTTTTCTCAGGGTGCTTGTTTATCAAAGGATACACATAACACATCGCTTCTTTTTGCTGTTTCCAGTATGCTGGTCCAGATGTTTGCCTTTAGTGATGCCCTGGTACAGCTTTATTTGTACATCTGTTCTTCCTATAAAAATGTGCTCTGTGGCTTTCAAGTGCAGTACAACAGCTTCACAGTCTGAATGTCTTCAAGTCATTTGTGCAGAGCAGATCTGAAAGCACAAACAGGATAACAGACTCTCTGTCCAACCTTGACAGCCTTGGACTTCTCTTTTGTTGCAAATTTGGAAGATATGACTGTTACTCAAATAAACCTGGGCCTAGAAGGTGTTACATGAGCAAAGCTGCTGACAGTATATTGGTGCCAGTGTCAGCCTAAATTTGGGCTAATACAAAGATCAACAAATCGGAGTATTTATTTTAAATTCAGCTTCATTTATTTTTAATAATTTATATTTTTAATAACTTGTAAAGAATTTATTTTAAATTGTTACTGTGGGCCTGCAGAACTGCAAGATGCCGTTATCCACACATCAGTATTATTGGTCTGTATCTAGTGTTTTAAGTGTGCACATATGAAACAATAATTCTTAAAAGAAGTTTGACACTGAAATGTTCCCATTTTTATGTACCTTAAGAGTTTCTTTCTTTCAGTGCAGATACTGTATTGTTGAGATTGTGAGAATTATTTTCGGTGGATATGATATTTTTTCTGGCTGGTTCACATGACCATGGAAAAACAGCCATTGAAAAAACGAGATGTGCAAAGTCTCCGATGGTGGTCAAAAGTGGAAGAAAAGAAGTACTTCATAGTTTGTTTGAAATTACAGACATCAGCTGCTTCCTCTGATTACACCTTTCCAAAAACCGATCCTTAAAAGATTCCAGAAGCATAAGTTGCATTTGGCCCATTATTTTTAACAATGATTAAGTGTTTCTTCTATGCATTTATTCTAATACTTCCAAATCTACAAATTGTTTTAATAGTAGATTCCATGTATCATAATATATATATTTTTTATTTTGTTGATTTTAATGATTCCTCATAACTTCATTTGTTATTTGATCTTCATAGAAATTTTATGTATGCGTTGTGCTGGGTTTTGTTTGTATGGGATTTGGGGACAGATGTCTAAATTTGGGTTTTGGACTTGAGGTTGCAAGAATTTCTGCTGCTTCACTTTTTCTCAGTCTTCTCCTTTGAGAATTCCATTTCCCTGTCATTGCAGCAGGAGGCTTAAGGATACGAACTTAAACTAAAATAAACAAACAAAAAAGACTCGAATATTTTTCTTGTTTGCTGCCTTAATATTTTGTAAGTAAGTCGTGACAACAGATCTCATAGTTTTTGAACACTTGAGGTCAACAGTGTTAGATATACTTGCATGCAGATGTGAGTCTTCCACAAAAAAAAAAAAGGAAAAGATTTTGTTAATGGTCTTCTGTATTAGAAATAAGCCAAGACTTGAAGAAGATAGCAACTACTAGCTGCACTGCATTGTCAAGATCTAGCAAAGTCAGAAAAACAAATATAAAATTATTTGGATATAGTAAAACACATCTTATGTGTGTGTGAAGACAAATAAACACTTTTTTCCTTCAAGAAAGCCTGATTTAGATGGCAGTTCTGCCAGTCAGATTCCCCAGGGAGCATTTTCTCTTCCCTTGTCTGTAACCTACAACTGCTGTGCTTGCACAAAACTGAAGCACAGTCTTCGCTTCTGTAGTGCAGCTCTTGAGAACACAAGCCGTTAAAAAATCTTTACTCTCTAGAAGAAGCCCGTGTTTGCATCTTGTAAACTTTCTTTAAGCTGATTAATTTTGTCTGTAACTTCATGCTCATGCTGAGTCTGATGAATTTGCAGGAAAAAACTGGAACTGCTATGGAAAATGGATAGCTATCCAGTGTTGTTTTTCAACTCCTGCTAGCTTGCTGAAGCATAAAGTTGCTACAAGTAACTCGTTCAGTCTACCTGCCCCCATGTTTAGTGGCAACTAAAAAAAGACATAATCGAGCACTATGTGGACTGCAAACCCCTGGTTCTAGGGAATAGCTGTGAACCTGTGCATTTGTGCTGGAAAGTAGGAAACGGAGGTGAAGAACATGAAGAAAAAGCTATGAGAAGTCTTTAAATACAGACCTTGAAACTGCAAGTAGACTAGAGCTGTATTTTGAAATAATCATCTTTAATCATCTGTCATTGTTTCTTTCAGTGGAAATAACTGCATGTCAATATTTAAGGCTATAAACGTTAAAAACATATTATACATATGTTAGGGAAATGGAAGACTTTGTACAACTGCAGAGTCTTTTCCTTCACATCTGCAGGTTCCATGTTTCCTTGTCTCCTCTCCTTATTCTGTGGCTCTGCAACATGGACTATTTTTCAACCTACAGAAGTTCTGGCAGGAGTCTTTTGCTGATGTTCAGTTCAGAGGCTAGCCCTGTCCCTGTGGAGGGAAAAACAAATCTATTGAGAGTACTCGTGATGTGCCAAACATAGGAAGCCACCAGTGTGAGTAGGGTTCTGCTTAGTTGTGATGTCCTCTAAGTAGCTAGGACTCAAGCTGATGGAGCAGGCAGTAACGAATACCATAGACTTGTGGACTTGAGCAGTCTGGAAACTTAATTGAATGGTTGGAGTCTGTCACTGCAAATGGATTAACTTTTGTCTCTTTTGCAATGAAGATATCTTCAGGGTTTCAGAGTCCCAGAGGTTACATAACGAAACACACATCTACATGTATTTATTTATTTCATTTTATTTTTTTTCTGTTCTGACCTATGGCTTCTTGAAATAACTTGATGCAAAGCAAGAGAATTCCTAATACCAGTAAGGAAAAGGACCTGAGACAGCAGCGGGACAATGGAGATTGCAACAGCCATTGGGTTGTTATAGTTGCAACATCAAATGTCTCACAAACAGGGAGGAAAGATATAGCAATTTACCTTTTTGGGATCTTAATTTTATCTTTGTGTCTCAAGCTGGAAGCAGGTCACATTTTTGTACTTACATCTAACTGTAATTCTGTTCTTCGCTACCAAGGAAGTTCTCAGCATAAATACATAAATCACAGTGCATGTACAGTTTAACTGAACTGTTCTTCTAGGTAAACAAATTTGCCTGTGATCGTTTCTGGGAATAACATTTAGAGTGCAGTTGTCATTTTTCAAACAAGCTTGTATTTCATTTAAAAATATTACTGCACATACTTAACATGACTGCCCTACAGCAATGATTTTTGGCAAAAGCTAGTAAAATGTCAAATATTTTGCACCATGGAGATTAAAGGAATTTTCAGATCTTGTTTGGAGAGTGAGGAAGTACATTTTGTAATGGGTAAGGGTGAAGAGAAACTTAGAGCATGAGATGGAATTCAGAGAACCTTTTTTGTACTGACAGATGTGGAGGGCCTGTTGGAGGGGAGCATTGCCATGCAACCATGGGTATTAGCTACCCTAACAACATTTTATTTTCTTGAAGTAAATGACTATAATTATTTGGAAAGCTAACTTGTAGCTGAGGTGGTAGAGGAAAACTGGAATGTCCAAAATCCGGGAAGAAAACTCTGTAACTCCAATGTGGTGTTAGAAAGTGGCATTCCTTTATTCCTCAGATACATACTGGGTGACTTTACAAATAAAGCACACTCTCTCTGAGTTAGTAGTCTAAGGTTTGCCTGAACTGAATCTGCTCAACCTTTTCATTCAGAGTCATTGTTACTAGGGGCAAAGGAGTTTCAGTGCTGCTCAGCTACAAATTACTGTATGTTTTGAACTATCCTGGTCCTGAGAGCCGTGCCATGTAAGTCTTCACTTTACCATGTACACAAACCCACTTTCATCCAAGCTACTCTTGGCACGCTTCCTCGATTTTCAATCAGGAACTTAGATGAGCATCAGGCTCAAGTTTGCCCCAGTAATTACTGCTTTACATAGTGATACTGAGTTTTGGAGTGGCCTTGGACTCAAGTAAGTAACCCCCTGCACATTTTTAAATGGAGATTGTCCAAATGGCCCCAGTCATTAATTTTGGGCAACCTTGCTTGCAGCAGGGGGGTTGGAACTACATGATCATTGAGGTCCCTTTCAACCCAAACTATTCTGTGATTTACATGACAGTTTGTTGAAAATAATATTAGGAACTGGCAGCCTGTCTGCTGCATCAGTGTCCTCAGTGAAGCTGGTGAAAGTACAGGATTCAACCTTGTAGGCTACAAATTTCCTAACTGATGCTACACTGAACATCGGAACTTTATTTGCATAGTGAGGATTTCCAAGTAATTTCAAAATCACTTTTTCATTTTTGTAATTATTTGTAACCAAAAAAGAACATTAGAATGTGTCTGCGTGGATATGTGTGTAATTCCTGTCTCTTTTTTTGTGTGTGTGTGTGTGAGACTGCAAAGTACTTATACAAGCTTGCTATAGTTTGAATCTTCTGTTAACCATCTGTGTCCCATAAAAGCTGGTGAACTCAGAGATAGAGCATTCCCTGACCATTTTGTACCTGTTTTGCATGGGGAAACAGTAGTGCTGTGAGTACTGATAGCTACTGTGATTAATACATATGAAGATCAAGTGACAGTATCTACATTTCTATTTTTAAGCTCTGCATCAAAATTTTCAGTAGTGCTGAGATTGGTACAGTTGTATAATGTCTGCAGAGCTTTCACAAGCCTGCAAGCTACCAACTTATATTAAAAGACACTAAGATGTTGTGGTTAAGGTTAGCAAGATAGGGAGTTACTGACTAATTTAATCAACAAGGTATTGAGGCCATAACTATGGCTATACGGGCCCAAAATGAGCTGCCTCCTGGATGGGTAGTATTTCAAAGTGCTATAAATTAAGCTATTACAAATGCTTGTCCATTGGTATTGCAGTTAATTTTGACACCCTTAAGGTGTTGGCTGCCATGTGTTTTTCTTTACATTCTTCCCTGAAAGTGGCTTGACAGCAAAAGCTCCCAGTGAAGACTGCAGACCTTGTCTAGAGGCTACCGAAGAAAGTTTTAGGAGTGAAATACTGACCTGACTGAAGTATAGCAGTGTGTTCCTCTCTGCCATGGTTTTGTCAGGTAGAGAGTTTTTTTTTCTTTTTTTTGTAGAGACTCTTATGATGGGAGCTCTTTCTTACCAAGCGTTGGTTTACTAACTCTAGGTGCATACAGTGTAGATTTCAACAACTGTCGTGACTCTTTTAATTTCCTTAAAAATTACTGGAGAGAAATGGATGAGAACATCTGGTTTGGTTTTGGATGTCCTTTGGTTGTTCCATCATCTTTCAATAACATTTGTTTCCTCCCTGAATATAAAGGGAGTCCAGATCATTAGGTCAGATATAGATACTTGTATATTAATATTGTGTGAGCATCTGCTTTTATCATCTGTAATGACAGCATTTTTAAAGATAATTATTATTACCACAGAATGGTTGAGCTGGGAAGGGACTCTGGAGGCCATCTAGTCCAAGGCCCATGCTTAGGCAGAGTCACCCAGAGCAGGTTGCTCTGGAGGATGTCTGGATGGCAAAAACTGTAGTTTCTATAAGCCTGTTAGTTGCTTCCAAATTACTCTTTGCAATTTAAATTAAAGCAAACATAAATTGCAGAGCTATATACATAACAGGAATTTTTAGTTATCTTTGGCAACTCCCATTTGAAATTTCTTTGTTGGCTCTGGGCTACCAGCATTGGGAAGCTGTCTGGGCATGCCAGAACCACCTTCTAGATGCTTCAGGCTCAGTTATCCTCTACTTTTCCATGTTTTTTTCAGCGTCAGTTTGCCATATTCTATGGAGGAGAGAAGCACTCCGGATAGCTAGTGGGGATTTCCTGTCACAGGCTTCCACCAGCTAAGGTGTGATATTTGCACATAGTGCTGATGGCTCTTAGGGTTGTAGGCCTTGTGCTTTGTTTCCAGTCATTAAATTGTTTAACCGTCCTTATCCTGTTCATTGCTTTCCCCTTTTGGAGGACAATCTCAGCTGATATCTTGTATAATAATTTCTTCTATTAAGCTGTTCATTTTACTATCACTAGTAAATTAGAAGGACCTAGGAAAACACACTATAAAAGAAGGTAGATGATGGTTATTTTGCAGTGGTAGTGAGTCCCCATTGACCTCTTCTGCTGTGCCTTCTGCTTTCATTTAGTGAACACTCAGTGGCAATTCATGTAATGTGGACTGATTATAACATTTCATGTTTGACATGTGATTTTAGCAGCATGTATTTTAATTGCAGCTTTTGTGAGTACTGCATGAAACATAGAAACGAAGACAGTAAGCCTTGAATATGTATAGCAATAACTTTCATTTGTGTTGAATTTTTGCTTATATTTTTCTTTCATTCTTGTTTGCCTTATCAAAGAAGAAGTGTTCATGATAATATAATCTTTTTCAGTGAAAATCTGAAATTATGTTCTGCAAGATGTAGGACATGTTCTTATACTTTACCAAATTTTCCTTATGACGTCAAGATGGTACTAGGAGAAAAAAAATACCCTGATCACAGTATGAGAATAAGGATGATTGACTGTTTGCAAGCAGACATGACAAAGTACCTAGCAGGATCACTGTAAGTATACATTTTTAGGTTTATTTTGGGTCATTACAAATTGGCTGCAGAAGTAAATTTTCAGATGAATGTACAGATATTCGTCTTAATGTGCTTACACAGAGGAAGCTTAAGGCTGGAAACCTGTTGAAGACAATTGTAAGATTTGCATGAAATCTTCAAGATATTCTCTTTGTTATTTGGGGGGCGGGGAGGATTGATAGTCTTAAAAATACTTTGGGAACGTTCTGTCACTTCAGTGTGCATCAGTATGGCCTCCAGACAGTGTCAAATACCATCCAGAGTACTGACTCTTTCTTTGACCTTGTTTGCACAGGTATCCGAACGGCCAGCAGTACAACATTGTTGTCGGGGCTTTGATGCAGGCATACCCGTTCCTGAATGAAGATGGGAATGGCTTTGTAAGTATTGTAAACAGTAATCTATCATTAAAATATTGAAATAACTCTTTTTTTCCTTCCCTCCCAATATAATCGATCACAAGAAAATAACACTTTAGAGCAAATCAATATAAATTTCTTGTTTACTGGATGAATTCACAGCTGTAAGCTTCACTTTGACATGCCTGCCAAATCACATTCTTATTTCATTACATTAATCAAAGGTTAATCCAACTATGTGCCACTTCTCAAAGCTACCCTGAGATCATTTCAGGGACATAAAAGACAGTCCCAGGGTCCCTGGTTGCTCCTTGTGTACAGTTTTTTCCTGGTTTGATTGCTCCCAAAGAATAAATTTGAGTAACTGTGATTTTGTTTTTCTTTTTTAAAATTAATAAGAAGGCAAGTCTTTAAAAAAACATAAACAAACCTTTCTGTATGCGGATTAACAGATAATTTACCCTCTTGCAATGTGTTATAATCATTTGAATGTTAGTTATGTACCAACATAACGCTACTGTTTTAGGTTTGTCAGGAATGTAGGTAGAGATTAAAAAAATAAAAATAGAAAAATTTTAAATATTACTTGGGTTCTCAGCAGGTGTATAACTGAAAGCAGTGGAAGAAGAAAACTCAAATGTGAACCTCATTTTTTTCCCCCATTCCCTTGTGACTTGAAATAGGTCCATGGTCACAAAGGACAGCATTCACATTCTGACTTCTCATCACTGCTTTGCTATGTGATACTTTCATACCTTCTTGTTAAATATTGTGAGACTCAGAGAAGATTGTTAACTTTCAACATACATACATATAACATGCAGAGTTACTGCAGACAGCAAACGATTTTGAGAATTTAAAAAAAAATGTGAGGATTAGGTGATGGATATTCAAAGACTAGGCTCAGTCTCATCTGTAAGACAGGGGGGATGAAAGAAAACAAATATGTCGTGGAAAGGAGCAACGCAACAGAAGAATGAGCCTCAGACCAATGTGAAATCCAGGAGATTTCTCTGCATGTCTCAGTGGGAGACCCATGCCTGGTTCCAGGCAGTCACAGCTCCATTGGTCCTCCTTTGTGGAGGCTGCCTGGAATGCACATCTGGGCCTTTCCAAAGAACTTTTTACAGCCTTTAACTGCCAAAAACTGTCTTAAAACAGAGATTCTATGGATGAACTCTCAAAGGAGTTTCATTACAGGAAAAGCATAGACTTACTGAAACCACCTATAAATCCTATTAAATGCTTTAATAAACAGTTTGTGGCTTTGCAGATCGATCCCCAAAGTGGTGCTGGTGGAAACTATCTGGGAAATTTCCACATGATGGCACAGAGATTTCAGAGCAGTTGTTCTGTGTCTTCTGATATTTCTTTCATGCCTACTAGAAACCAAATGTAGAGGAAACCACCATCAGTAAGTGAGGAATTGCAGTTCTCAGTATTGCTAATCTAATGCTTCTGGGCAAGCCTCTGCACTGACTGATTTGAGTCAGAGAAAAGTACTGAAGGTGTAGGTCTGTATACCAAAGTTTGGAGGAGGGGGAAGGACAAATTACCATTTTTATTGGACCTACCAGCACACATTTCTTTTAGTTCCTCCACAATCATGGAGGCTATAAATATAGATAGCTGTGTTCTACAACAACAAAGGCTTAAAACTAACCCAACATCATATGCATGTATTCTGTTCCATACACTGGGAAACTTTGTCAGGAGCAGGTTCTTATTTTTAACTCTCAAGCCAAATAGTTTGGAGCTCTCCACCAGAAATTGGTGTGTCTTAGCTGTTGAAATGATGCAGTGGAAACTGTTCTGGATTGATCCAAAGCAAGCATGTGTGTATGTTCGTGCCTCAGGTGGGCAGTGGCAGGCAGTTGTGCTTTGACTAAGAAAATGAGTATTTCATCCCTTGAGATATCTTTACATTTCAGAATAGTTTTTTTTGCTTCTGACCAAGAAAATAACATCAAAGTGTAAAGAACTCGATGTAATGGAAAACTTCATATTGGGCGTGTCACAACTTCTGTTGTAAAACTTTCATGGAAATGAAATAGCTTAGGAATTTGAATGGAGGAAAGATTTGCAACAGAGTAACAAACCAAAAAGTGCCTAAGTTCTTGTGAATAGAACTAAATTTCCAAGACAGGAATAAATTTCCTCATGAAACTTTGAGTATTCTTTTTTTTTTTTTCCATAAAATTGGACGTGATTTGTTTTCATCTCCAAACTATTTAAAGTAAGTAATGTAAACACTGTGTGCGTAATATAGAAACTGAGTAATATTATCAATCCCATTCCATTGCAAAGAGGTTTTAGTTAAAAGTTTAGTGTTTACATATTATTAGTAGATTATCTATAATTCTGTTTTCTTGGTTATGATTTTCCATCTAACTTTGCAGTAGGGAAAAATATCTTTCTGTTCCATGATTAATATAACTGAGTAAGTTTTAAAATAAGATTACTGATAACTTACCTATGTGCTATAAATTTAAGAAGAAGGCTTTTCACTTCAGAACCAGGAATTACTTAGGATTTCTGATAAATCTTTCATAACATTAAAAAAAAAAGAGAGAGAGAGAGAGAGAAAACTCTCTTGAAAGGTCTATGGAGCACTTGAAATGAAACCAATTTCTCCACCCCCTTTCCAGATTAGCTTTTGGAAAGAAGAGTTTTAAGGTGATTACTGAAAGAGTTTTTCCCATAATGTTTTCTTTGACATAAAGAGTAGTGTTAGTCTAATGCACTGACACTTAAATATAATTAAATATTATCTCAGTTTAGTCACGATATAAATTATTAGGCTTTTGATCTATGATGTAGCCAAAGCATTATTTTCAAGTAATTACAGGAAAAATAGGCTTTAATATAAAATGCCTGGTTAATAGTCGCAGCAGTCAGAAGATTATTGGGGTGATACTTTCTGACTACCTGCAAGGCATTATTATCTTTTATCATTCCTATTGCAAGAGTACACAAGAAACTGTTTGGTAGGAGTCACTGACTCTATTTCATGTTGAAAATTGTACATTTTTATTAGGAAGGCAGAGAGGGGTTAGTAAATGCTTACTCCTGTATAAGTCACTCCTGGAGTTCAGCAGTGCTCAGATCCTAGTGATACCCCGGATCACACTGTTGACATGCTTGATTATGCAACTGCTGCATGCAAAATGATTATTCTCTAGTAAATTACTGCTTTTAATCTGCGTGTAATCCGTTCCCTCCCATGGCAGGAACACACAAACTAATCCTTGTACTACTTTATAAGCATGGTAAACGTTTCTGCTGTTATTTTTTTCTCCAGTATTCATAGAAAATAAAATAATTGGCTCAAAAATGCAGCAAAACCATCCTTTTTAGAAGATATGTTACCTACTATGGAAACCACATAAATGTATGTCCTAGCAGTCTTGCTCATGAAAGAGGTATGTGAGAAGGGACTTGGATGAGATTATGAGAATCCTGTTACAGAAATAGATTTAGTTAAAAACTCTTATCTATCTGAGGACAAGCTAACACAGCTGGATGTTTTGAACTTTGTGAGATATTTAAAGCTGTGCATAGGTATCAGTATATTTATCCATGTGGAAGAAAAAGCTAAAATATCTGCTAGCTAAACAAAGGCTTTCAAAAGAAAAAAAAAACCTACACAAAACTCCACTAAGAACATTTAAATTCTCAGTTGTTAATATAGTCTGAGTTGATAATCTTTTAAAGAATTTTACCATCTGTAAACATTTCAGAGACATGTTACATTAAATTTGTTTTTACCAGCCTTAAAAATAAAGATTTTTACAAATAAATTGTGCTAGGCATATAATGCTAGGGTATCTGCATCAAATTATAAATGTATAAAGTCAGAATTAGCAGACCGCTCAGGAACATTAGTGGTTCAGGCAGATGAAGTGGGATTTCCAAGGCAAGTGGTTACCTTTTGGGTTTTGAGAACAGTACTGGGACATAATACTTACACTGATGCTGTAAATGCACACGGTGAGAAGTCTGTGCTCTACTTCTTCTCATTAGCAGGTGAGGCCAGAATCCTAAGTCAGAACTTTGCACACTAGAAACACAGATGAATTTGTTTGCATTCCAGTTCTCAGAAGCTTGAGCATGGCTGCCAGAGAGAGGACAGTTCTGTGAGGGCTGTAGGTGGTGGCAGAAGGTGCCCCCCTGGGAGGGTACATCAGCCTTGGTCTACTCCAGAAAAGCTGAAGGAAAAGCCAGAAGGCCCAGAGCCTGCGTGTGAGCTGCTGCTGAGATTTCTCACCATTAAAGGAGCTGTTGCTTTTAAGAAAAGATTCTCTTATTATCGACTGGCAACCTGGGGAGGTGGGAGCAGCAGAAGGAGGGCAAGGTCACGCTGCTGTCTCAGAGATACCCTCCCAGTCAACCCACGGGTGAGAAAGGCTGGCATGTCAGATTCCTGCTGCAAAGGTACGGTACTGCCTAGTACAAAATAGAGTTCAGCAGAAGTACACTTGACCTTGCATAATAAAGGACAACTTTTTGGTAGGGAGCTTGGAGTAATTCTTATGTTTATATTGATCTTCAGCATCACTGAGTATAGGTTCAACTTGGAGTCCATTTTAGAAAATGAAATAACTATCTGAATCTCTTTTGTCACATCTTGTCACTTATTTTGTTTTGTTTGTTTCTTATGACTATTGAAAACACCTCAATAACTAAAATAATCAGTCATTTTGTCAGATCCTCAAAGGTATTCTTACTACTTGCAGTTGCAGGCTTTGCCTGCAGAAATGCTTAACAGCCTTTGCCTAGAGGCTTTTTCCCTGCATGTCTGCAGTTAGTGCTGCTGTGTCCTGCTGCGAGGCACCCAGCTGAGGGCAGGTGGGCTGCTGTCTGTCTATAATGTCATGGATATTGCTGTCCACCTAGCTCTCAGAAGCAGCAGGCACCATCATTTTTCTGTTCCCAAATGAAGAAGACAAAAATCTCACAGAAGCAGGGAGCACATTAGCTCTATCTTTGGCTGCTGAGGGGAGAAGTGCATTTAAGCTGCAATTTATACCCTTAGAGGCATCTCATAAGCACCAAGACCTACTTAACTGACCCTCTTACTTCAGCAGCAATAAGTCCAGTTTAATAGCATATTTGATCCACTGTAACTGCCAGCTCCCTTCAAAAGGGAAATTTTCACTCTATTTTTCTGCTTCCTTGTATTAGATCTAACACTCAGAGCTTCACAACCAGCCAGTTACTTCTTGAGGCAAAATATTAGTTTTTGTGGCATCAGTGAACTGATCTGACTCCCCACGCAGTTTTGTTACCTGACGTCATAGATAGTATCCAAAAGTAAGAGCCAGAAAAGGAAAACAAGCTGTGTTTTTGCTGACCACCCTGGTAATCTTGGCTATGTCTAACCCTACACTTAGATTCTCTGTCTGGGGTACTTGAACTGTGCAGGTGCCAGTAGGCCTTTTGATTAGCAGTCATTGAGGCAGACAATCACAGGTGCTTGTGCATAGAATCATCATAGAATGGCCTGGGTTGAAAAGGACCATAACGATAATCTAATTTCAACCCCCCTGCTGTGGGCAGGGTTGCCAACCACTAGACCAGGCTGTGCAGAGCCACATCCAGCCTGGCCTTGGATGCCTCCAGGGATGGGGCACCCACAACCTCCTTGGGCAATCTGTTCCAGTGCGTCACCACACTCTGACTGAAAAACTTCCTCTTAATATCTAACCTAAACCTCTGTGCATCTCTCAGTCCTGAAGTCATCGCTATGCTGATGTCAAAATACGAGCCTTCTCATCATATTTCTGTTTAGTAGCAAACTATTTAAAAAAAAGAAAAAAAGTAAAGTTAGATGAAAACAAAGTAACCTGCACTAGGAATGGAGCAAATTCTTACACAATACAGACAAATTTTTGTTTATTTTATTGTGCAGTTGGTATGGAAACGGGCACTTAAGGATCGTTTCAAATATGTGCGGAGAGCCATCGAAGATGATGAGCAAGTTCTGAAGAACAAATGCAAGTTTGGCCACAGGAGAGGACAGAGCAGGAAATCTTCATCTGCTGAAAACAAATCTTATGACGTCAAAGTGCAGAAAGAGGTAAGATTTCTGTGATCTCATCCTGCTTACATTTTTCTCAAATAGTTTGTTCTGTAGACAGACTTTGGGCTTATTTTCCTTTGTGGAGAACTGCGCATCAACAATATAGCTAAAACCAACACTTGATGCTTTGTACATTTGACATCATTTACAGATGTCACCAACTGCGCATAAAATTCTTTTATTTTTAATGCAGTGTTCCCATTCTGCCTTAGATTATACATCTCCAGTAAGAATACAAACTGATGTTTGCGAAGGCATGAAATGGCCATACCCTACTACCACATCACTCTTTTAGCTATTTGCATTAATGCACAATATACCTAGGGATGCTTATGAATGTATATGTGCAGATGCTGTATTTCCCTTCAGTTAGAGAACTTACAAAGAGCTATTAATGCCCGGTAAGTGTTTGAAGCATACTAATTAGCTTATACACTTCCATACATTCCAGTTATGCTTTGGCAACACACCCCATACTCCTTTCAGTGCTACAATTAAAATATGGTAAAACTTAGTCAATTACAAGAATATGATAAAGAAGCTACTCAAGGAATTAGTTCGCATATGTTCATACTGCTAACTCTTTACCAGGCATGAGTGGTTTGCCTGACACATTTTTGCATAAGTCACACCCTTAGCTGTAGTTTTCTACCCAAAAAGCACATATATTTATTAGGGGCTTCAGTGATTTCTGCGTATCTCCTCCTAAGTAATGTGTGCATGAATGAACAGTTTCTTCTTTCTGCCTGCTATAGTTGGAAGGTTTGCAATTTATGAAACAAGAAACAAAATTTGGGTGCAAAACAATAAACAGCCTTGCACATGGGAAAAGAGAAGCAATAGGCTTTCATGCGTGCATCAAGTCAGCATTAATTTATCTGCTAATGCTTGGAAAGGGCAAGTGTAGGTCTTTATCACATCAGCTGCTTGAGAAGGCCCTACTGTGATCCCATGGGACTGCGTGCTCGACTTCTTTTTCCTATAGATGAGGTGTAATCACAGCATGCTATGTGCACACTGTAAGCTGGGAATACTGTTCCCTTTAACTGCATTGCCCAAGGCCATCACTGGTCACTCCTGGCTTGCTCCAGAAGTTGAAGAAGGAAGCATGTTCCCAGTTCCTGCTGGCTGCAGAGTTGTAAACAAGTAAGAGTGAAACTGGAAGGTGAGAAGACGCTGAGCTATCCATGAACAACCTTTCTTTCATTTTTTCCCCATGTCCTAAACAACAGGAAGGTGTGAAAGCAAGAATTAACACTTGTTAGGCTTATGAATGAATCGCACAAACTGAGGGAATCACGCCTTAGTTTTAAATGTGTTTCTATGTAGAAACCAAATAACTTGAGCTCTTACAGCCAGATGTTTGTCATTACAAACAGTAAAAGTGTACACCTGAACACGATTTTTTTTTTTTTTTAGCATTCTTTCAAACAAATGCATTTCCTATATTTGGCAAAATATATAAAGGTAACTTCCTGCTTATCTTTGGCAATAACTACTTTGTGATAAATTTAAAATGCTAAAGAGAAAATCATAGCCTCAGAAAATAAATATTTGGTCTAGAAGTCAATACCACAAGCAAAATATTCAAATTATCATTAGTCAGACCCCCTTGCCTTCAACCCTTTTACAAGCCTGGAGGAATAGGCTGACCAGTCCATTAGGATCATTTAAGGGTGGGAAGTGAATTCCAGGCTAAGGAGACTTTTGAAGAATGATCAATCAAAGATTTCTAGCCACTTTGCATCCTCACTTTCCCTTAGATGGGCAGAGCAGGACTCTGGGGCATTACAGGTCAAACCCAACTGGCAAGCAGTGCAGATGAAAGAGCACATCTGTTCCCAATGGCTAACATACTCACCAGTCACACAGCTGACTTCTATTCAGAAACTAAAGCTCAGTATAGTCACAAGGTGCAATTCCATAGAATGCATGCTGTGTCAGCATAACCTTGAGTTGTTAATGGTATGAAGGTGATGAAAAGACTCTTTACCCCTGAGGCATTTCTTAGTATGAGTGGTGTTTGTTTTTACTTTAAAAAAAAATATGCCTGCTACTCTTGCTAAAGTCTTTGACTGCTCTTCCAATCTCACCAAGCATAAACAAATAATTAAAAATTGCTTGCTAGTGATGTTTTGGGATGTGCTCAGACCACAGATGATTGCTATCACTTTGTCTGCTCAAGCCCAGTCACCTGCCAGCAGGCATTCCTGCTCCAAACACAGCAGGAATGTTTCTTGGCCTCCTATATAGCATCCAGCTTTATCCTCAAGATTCTTTAAAATATCTGCTATGTGCTAGTTCTTAGACAGCTCTGTATGCAATGATATGAAAGAGTGTATTCCCTTTAGTATCATTAATATGTTCCTAGCTAGCATCAGAAGAAAGGTCTTGAGCAAGTGCAGTGTCGAGGGCTGTACAATCATGATGAATGCACAAAAAGCCATGCTGGATTTATCTGTCACTATAGTCCTGATGGAGGTTTCACTCAGAGTGACGCTCCCTACAAACAGTCATCAGCATGAGTGAGCCACCCCTGGAAAGAAACTTAACACGGAACCTGACACAAACCACCTCCAACCAAATGTAATAGGAGGAGCTGTAGACTGGGAGGAGCTGGAAGGGGGAGGAGACCACAATCCCTCTTCAATGGCCTCCTGTTTCTGGAAGCTTGCAGGTGTGTTCATCTGGGCTTCTCTGAAACAGCTGTAAAAGATGTAAATTCGGTGTTAGATGTGAAAAGGAGAAGTAAGCACTGATGAGGCGTTAAGATAGGAGAAGATATTTGCAAATACTTCATGTATTTGTTACACTCAGGAGAGCTGGGAATAAACATAATGAAAATCACTTATAAAGAAGGCATCAGCAGGCCGCCTCCTTTTTGCGTCTATGGGATAGAGATGAAATATTTTTACAGCTACTTAAACTGGGAAAAGTGGAAGGATTCTGCAGAAATTTAAGCTCATGTAGTTGGACATCTGTCAGTATTATTTCCATACAGGAAAGATAAACAGCAACTTTGAAAGTAGTGAGTAGGCAAAAATTCTATGGTGGGATGATCAGATGAAAACCAGAGAAGATTGCTCTGGCCCAGGAGGCATCCAGGTGGAAGCTGAGATACGTGATACTGTATGTGATTGTTTTGACATTATCGTGCGATACAAGAACAATGAAGGTGGTGAGAACATAAGGCTGAGACTTTCTGTTAACTATTGAGACTTCAGAGAAAGCTTCCTTCAGAGAAAATGGATGGGCCTCCTATCTTAAAATAGAAGGAGGGTTGCAGAAAAGCAGTGCGATAGGCTTTCTGAGTTTGGTCAAAATCCGTAGGGTGACCAGAGCCAAATTAAATGATGAAGCCTGGAACCTTTAACCTGCACAAAGAACCTGATTCAGGGCAAATGTAGGAAACAGTCTCTGTACCAGCGAGCATAGGGGAGCTGATTATTGAAGGATGTCAACCATTCAATGAGGTGGAACAGATAATCTCTGTTGTCTTTTTTTGCTTTGACTATTAGTTTGTGTAAAATATTGCTGCTGTCAGACTGATTGAAGCTGGGCCTGTGGGGGGTGGTCTTAGGGCTGACTGCAGGGAGGCAAATGGTGAAGCTGATCCTTTGAGGTGCCTTATTGCGCTCCACTGGCTCCCCACTCATCACAATGAGGAAATTGTCTTTTCTGATGAAAGAAGTAAACATGAACAAGCACTGCCAGCTCTGAGCTGGAGTTTCTTTTATCTCAATACAACTTTAGATTTGAAGCCCTTTTAGACATTTTGTAGGAGTATGTTTGTCTTTGAGGAGATTAAAACAAATGACGTCTTATTCATCAATGAGATTATACCACTGCAGGAACTGGAAGCTTGAAGCAAGGTTTCAAGGAATGCAGAGAGTGTGGGAGTTGACAGGAGATCCTGGGGCGGGGTGGAAAGGGAGAAATGAAGGGGAGAAAAACCATCAGCAAGTGAAAGAGGAAACCAAATGAATTAAACGAGTGCAAGAATTTCAAAGGTTTAACCTGTTGTGCAAGACGTACAGAAACTTCTCTGAGCCATGTGGTTGAGGGATGCTGTTGAGAGCTACAGAATTAGGTTTCATCTAAGCAGTGAATGTTGTACACTGGTGAAGCAGGAGCAATAGCCCCTTTTTCTCTAAGATTGAAAATCTCAGAATCATGTATTTGTATGTATGCACAGCCAAAGTGTGAAACTGGATTTTCAAATGATCGTTTAATGGTTGTATTGATGCAATGTGGTTTTTCTACTAAAACTTTGATGTGTGTACATAGTGTGTGGCATTGCTTAGTTAATATTTTAAAGTGCTTTGAGAGCCAAGTGATAACCTTTGAGCACAAATTGCTGGTGTACACATTATGCCTCACCCTTTTTCATATCATTCAATATCTCCATTGTTCTGTGAGTTAACGTGAAGGGGTGAAGGCTGTCCCTTGACAGATGAAAACAGATTTCACCCCCTTCTGCTTATGCTGTTTTCTAGTTTGCAAATTAGAAAGCATTTGTGGTCAGAAATAGACTGACTTATATGGCTTTGAAAGTTTGCAATTAATATTGGCGTGCAAGTCTAGCTCTGAAAGTATTTGCTGGGCTCAAGAGGGTAATTATGTATAATTAAAGCAGAGCCTGCTTTAATTAAATACGAGTCAGTGTGGATCCTTCAGTAGGCTACATGTTCATTTTGCATGAGAGCAGTCTGTCTGTGCTGTTTCCCCAGTCTTTGTGTTCAGCTTTTGGACATGAAGGGTGCCACGACTGCGATGGAAATTAGGAATGCCTTTTCAAAGGAAATATTATTATTAGTTGCTGGGAGCTGATAAGAACTGTAAACAGCATAATGAAAGGCAATGTAGCAGCTATACCAACGTTACTACTGGTCAGCAAGATGGTCCCAGTATCCAAGTATAGTCTAAAAGAGGAGCTCCCATGCTGGCATCACCAGTCCTGCCTGTGTGTGATTCTGACTACCATCTAACAGTATCTGCCTTTTCTAGAGAGCAGATTAGTGGAGTCCCCCAAAGGAATATTCCCAAAGTGTCCCAGGTGAGAGATCTGAATCTGTGGTCTGCAGTGAGTGCCTGCAGTAATTTGCAGGGCTGTCTCCTGGTCCTATCTCTATTCACTCTCTCAAACCGAAGACTTAGTAGGTTCTGTTGGCATTCTTTGTGAAAGAGATCTTTATCACTGTCATTAGAATCATAGAATCATAGAATTGCTCAGGTTGGGAAGGACCTTCAAGATCATTAAGTCCAACCACAACCTAACCATACTGCTCTAACAACCCACCGCTAAATCATGTCCCCCAAGCACCACATCCAAACGGTTTTTAAACACATTAGGGAAGGTGACTCAACCACCTCCCTGGGAAGCCTGTTCCAGTGCTTAACAACCCTTTCTGGAAAGAAGTTTTTCCTGATATCCAACCTAAACCTCCCCTGGCGCAACTTGAGGCCATTTCCCCTTGTCCTGTCACCACTGAGAAGAGACCAGCCCCGCTCTCACTGCAATCACCTTTCAGGTATTTGAAGAGAGCGATGAGGTCTCCCCTCAGTCTCCTCTTCCCTAGACTAAACAGCCCCAGTTCCTTTAGTTGCTCCTCGTAGGGCATATTCTCCAAGGCCTTCACAAGCCTTGTTGCCCTTCTTTGGACCTGCTCCAGCACCTCAATGTCCTTTCTGTACTGAGGTGCCCAAAACTGAACACAGTACTCGAGGTGAGGCCTCACCAATGCCGAGTACAGGGGCAGGATGACTTCCCTAGTCCTGCTCACCACACCGTTCCTGATACAAGCCAGGATGCCATTGGCCTTGGCCACCTGGGCACACTGCTGGCTCATATTCAGCAGACTGTCCATCAGCACACCAGGGTCCCTTTGTGTCAGGCTGCTTTCCAGCCACTCCTCCCCAAGCCTGTAGGGTTGCCTGGGGTTGTTGTGAACCAAAGTGCAGGACCTGGCACTTGACCCTGATGAAACTCATATGGCTTACCTTGGCCCATCGATGCAGTCTATCCAGGTCCCTCTGTAGTGCCTTTCTACCCTCCGGCAGATCAACACTCCCTCCCAACTTGGTGTCGTCTGCAAACTTACTGAGGGTGCGCTCCATCCCCTCATCAAGATCATTGATAAAGATGTTGAATAGAAGAGGCACTGGGACCAAGCCATGGGGGACGCCGCTCGTGACTGGCTGCCAACTGGATTTAACTCCATTGACCACAACCCTCTGGGCCCGGCCATCCAGCCAGTGTTTCACCCAGCAGAGTGTATGCCCATCCAAACCATGGGCAGCCAGCTTCTCCACAAGGATGCTGTGGGGGACAGTGTCAAAGGCTTTACTGAAGTCCAGATAGACCACACTGACAGCCTTGCCTTCATCCACTAAGCGAGTCACCTTGTCATAGAACGAAATCAGGTTTGTCAAACAGGATCTACCATTCATAAACCCATGCTGACTGGGCCTGATCCCCTGGTTGACCTTTAACTGATCCACAATTTATCCTGAGATTATCCGTTCCATAACCTTCCCTGGCACCAAAGTGAGACTGATAGGTCTATAGCTACCAGGATCATCTTTCCGGCCCTTCTTGAAGATGGGAGTCACATTTTCTAGTCTCCAGTCAACCGGGACATTCCCTGTTAGCCAGGACTGTCGAAAGATGATGGAGAGGGGCCTGGAAACCACATCCGCCAACTCCCTCAGCACTCTGGGGTGCAATCCATCTGGCCCCATGGACTTGTGAGTGTCCAGCTTGCAGAGCAGGTCCAAAACCATCTCATTGTGGATTGTGCATGGCCTATTCTGTTCCCCATTCCTGTCTGCCAGCTCAAGGGGCTGTGTGCCCAGGGCACAAGTCTTACTATTAAAGACTGAGGTGAAGAAGGCATTAAGTACCTCAGCCTTATCCTGATCCTTGGTCACTGTGTTGCCTTCAGCATCCAACAAGGGATGGAGATTCTCCCTAGCCCTCCTCGGGTTGAAGTCCCCCATGAGAACAAGGGGTAGAGACCTCGAGACCTCACCCAACTGCCCATAAAGTATCTTATCCACCACTTCGTCCTGGTTGGGTGGCCTGTAGCAGACTCCCACATTAGCAACAGCTAGGCTACATTTACTATTCAGAAACTGGTATATACCCTTGTGAGGAGCAAGAGGCACTTGCTGTCCTCACCAGAGGACTTTACATCACTCTGTGATCAGGCAGTCATGTTACTTTGGTGTTGACATTAATGACTTCTAGGATTTATGATAGTGGCTTTCAACAGTAACTGAAAGTTTTTATGCCTTGGTAATGCACATCATGCATAAAAATTCTCCCTTCCCTCAAGGAGAAGTAGCAACTTCTCTTCTCTGACTGGGACACTGTCTGATAAAGTGCTACAGGGTACTAACTGGGGCTTTTAACAAGAATCTAACTGCTATTTTCACTAGAATCTCTAGCCATGTTTTGGGGAAAAAACAGGATTCATGAAATGGACGCTATGGAATTGGGGCTTTGTGTTTAAACACCTATCTCCTACCAAATTAGTAACTATCCTCTTGCTTCAGGAAATGAGATATGTGAGGGATTTGGACCATAGTTGTTTAATGTATGTATGATTTATTGTTTAAACGTTAGCATCTTAACACAATCTATGGTTGTGTTGTTCATCCAATCCATTGTCTATTGGTTCCAGTAGAGCTGTGAATATCCTCTGTGTGAAGGGTGCCTGTCAAACGCCATCTGCAGCAGGAGCAAGAGCCCTATGACCTGTGTGACTCCCAGATCCAGTGACTTTAGTCACAGATACTTGAGATGCCAAGAAGTTAAGAGTGGTTATGGGCATGGGCACTCAAGGATGTGTCCCCTACAGCTGTCATTCTTCGCTTATGAAAGGGCTTAAGAGTCTTTGCAGGGCCTCAGGCAAGGTCTAGGCAACACTGATGTAAAAGTCCTGGATATACTTTGCTTATCTCATTAACTTCCTTGCTGCATACTTTTGACCTCTTTTTCTATTCTGTTCCACAGTATTTCTCATCTGCTTGGCAGATGAGAAAAGGCAAAACAAAACAAAAGCCTCATTTTTTAATGGTATCAAAGTAAATTCTCATGTTTCAGAAAGTTTTTTTTAAATCCAACCTCTATTATTTAAAAATAAAAGAATTTCTTCCTCTTATTCAGTAAGTATGCACACTGCCATTAAGACAATTCTATACAGAAAAATATTAAATATCACCAGCCAACACTCTTTTTATCACTGCAATGGAAATCGATGGTACTGGTGACACGACGGAAAATCAAGCCACAGGAAAGATTACGTATTTAATTAGACACTGAAAGAGGAGATCTTTAATGTAGATCTGTCTTCAGTCTATATAGGATTTTCCACAGTAGATTGAAATAACCAAAGGTTAAAGTTACTGTCACAGTTTTACTGGGATATTGCTGTACAGGATTGAGCTTTCTTGTTCTGATGGATAAGGCAGAGAAGATTTTCCCAAAGTTAGAATGTGATGGGGCTGGCATACCAGTTCAGTAGCCAACTTTCCAAACTCAGTTTGTTCTCATTCACACCCCAAATGTCAAAGTTAACTCTAAAAGATGTTACATCTCACTTGTAATTATTGCAAAATAGGTTGCAAAATGGTGTCCCACTGAGATAATTTCTTTCTCCCAAAATAAACCCACCTCTCAGTTACCTTTCTACTTACCTTAAAAATCAACCTGTTCACAAATTTAAAACTTAAAGGAAAAAATGAAAATATTCTGAGTCCCACATTTAGGTATGACTGAGTTAATGTTCTTTTATTACACTTTTCCAAAAAAAGCAAATTAGAAAACGGGAACATTTGAAGATTATGAAAATTCAGTTAGAAAGCAAGTTCTGCACTGAACACATTTTGCTGCAAGCATGATAGTCTGTAAATTTATTTATATATAAAAGACAAAATTTATCTTGATGTTATAAATCCTAAGGTTCGAAATTATTTGTGTAAAATTCAAGTGATGTCAATCTTTCGTGCTCAGTTAACAGCCTTCAGATCGTATTTGAATGAAACCATGCTTAGAAATAACGAACGGCATACATTAGGACACTTTCTCCCTTCGTATTTTCAGCTAGGCTGCCTGTATAAACAGCTACTCATCCATAAACATTTGAGTTTGCTGTTCTCTGTTTCCACACTAGTTCTGCTAAAGGCTATCACTGCCATTAGCCATAACGTACCAGTGAAGTCCATTGCTCTATGCTGTTCCTGACTGATAAACATGTATGCTTGCACTAAATCAGTTGGAAATAGAAACATGCAATGATGCAGTAATTCTAGCCCCTCAGTTACCACCTAATCTGTATTTCTGTAGCTTTGTATATTACAGTATATTGTTTATGTTGTTTGTATAATTGCACACTTGCAGTGAAACTGTACAGAGACAAAATGAAATGAAGAGCTTAGATACAGAAGGCATAGATCTGCCACTGTATATAGGAGACAAGGAGGCCCCAAATCATAGCAACTTTGGTTTCTAATGCCAACTTTAGAACAGTTTCATTGCAAGAAACATTCTGCACTCATCAAGTGTTTTACTTCAGACTTATCATTATGTGTTCGTTAGATAAACTTTTGCTTCTACTGTGCTTAAACAACCAAGTAATCTCTGAAATATTGATGGCTACTAAGGCCAGTAGGAAACTGTCCTTCTTTTCTATCCAAATGGTACTAGTGCAGACTTGTAGGTTTCTGAAGTTCTATTATTTGACTGTTTGGTTAGTTGGACTTCATGGCTGGGTATTTTTATCTATTATACAGATTACTAGTTTAAACAAGATGTATTTACAGGGTATAATTTAGGACTACCAATAGCTTTCTTCAGCCTAGGAGTGCAGCTTAAAAAGATGAAACGATTACAGATGATGATTGCTCTAGGCAGGCAGAACACTGCAAGAAAATCACTTGCATCTGATCATGTTACCTGTAATGTAATGGATGATTTACACAACAAAGTTTGGTTTTCCATCACTTTTTTTTTCCTAGTGGGTAATGACAGCAATTTTTCCTTACACCGCTGCTATATTTCTATGAGTACCTTTCCACTGCTGCTTACAAAAATGTCATATGGAGTCATCTAGCTAATTAATTATGTCATTAACTCAGCTATGACTTGGCTCTTCATGACTTGGATGACTACACGCTAAGTCCCTCAGCTCTAGCTGTTTGCCTTGCCAAGGCAGATGGAGATAAACTGGAGCCAAGGTCTCAACTGGCTGACTGTGGTGTTTGCTGCTGAGCACCAGAGTCAGGAGCAGCAGGGCTTTTGCAAAGCACAGGGGTTTGTTCTGCTCTCCTGACCCTGCGGCTGCTGAGGGGAGGCAGCCCGGTGCATCAGGCTGGGTGGCCTTTGTGAAAAAACTTCAGATGTGTTCAAGGATAAACCAGCTAAACTTCTAATTGTGATGTACTAATTTGGAGGTAGCTAATGTGATGCCAGTTTCCAAAATTTTGGGAACGTGCTGACCAATAAACTTGTATTTTTACTGGCCAGATTGACAACTGTAATGCAGAGCCAAGAGATGAATAACTTGGGAAAGAATCAATGAAGTTTCTGTAAACAGAAGTCATGCTTCATAAAGGTGTTAGTTCTTTGAAGTATTCAGAAATCCCAAAGGCAACAGAAATTCAGCTGATATAGTTCACATTAACTTCAGAAGTGATTTTACCATATGCCTTTCAAATGCTCTTAAAAGATATAATCTGAGGGGATAAACAGGAGCTAAGCAGAAATAGTTTGGTTGTAGTGTGGAAGAGATTGTTAATGCTTAGTTTATGCAGTTCAATATATTAATAAATGAAGCGGAAAAAGGAGAATAGTTGGCTGACCACATTTGCGGATGCTACTAAGGGTACTAGGGACAAAGGTTGTCTTTGAAAAATGGCAGGACTTCATGTTACTGAGTTAACAGGGCAGAAAAACAGCCGGTAAAATTCAATGCCAACAGACGCAGAATAAGGTACAAGGAGAAAACCCAGTTCTAATAACATAGACAGTCATGGGCTCTAAGCTTATTATTATCATTCACAAATGATATTTTTATATCATGCTGAAGAACATTTGGCACAATGCTAAGCAGCTGTTTGGAGAACTACATTGAATGCTCAGAGTTATTTAAGAAAGAAACAAAAGGAGTGCGTTACTCCCCTGTAGGCACCTGCAGTATCACAGTATCTCAACTAGTGTTTTAAGCTGTACTGTGCCTGTCTTGTGAAGACTTTAGTGAAATTAGAAAATATGCAAAGATAATAACAGGGTTTTTTTTAAAGTACGGAACAACTATTGTATGTGGAAATGATTAAATATCTTAGGACCATCTTGGCTAGAAAATAAGTAATTAAGGACAGAATATGATATAGCTATACAACTGCAGGTGAACAGTTTGACCTCTATCTTACTGAATCCCATAAGATAATTAGAAGTGAGGAACAGTCAGATTAAACAGACAAATGAAGGCATAGCTTTTGGCAGCACAGCAGTTAAACTGCTGAGCATAACGCAGGGTGTTGTGGAAGGTACAGTTTTGTCTGGGTTGGAAAAGTGACTGGAAGAAGTGATGGAAGAAAAAATTTACTGGAGGCTATGAAGTATAACAACATGGCTGCCTGAAGTCCATGAGCCCCCCCATTCATTGGAGTCTTGACAGGAGGAAGGGCCACTGCTCTGCCATCTCCTTTCAGCCAGCTCGAGGAGGGTATGAAACCAGATCTTCTGACCTATGACTTCTCTTCCTGGGCACTGAGGAAGGGGACAGGAATACTTAGTTAAATTGGTCACACACAAATGCACTGTCCAGTCAAGTCCTTTATATGAGAAAGAGAGCAGACTGTGCTGATGTAACACTGTCCTAGCAAGGACCGGGGAGAACCTATGGGAATCATGGTAATTAACTGTCCTGCATTCAGGGCTGCCTTTCTTCTTTGATAACAATGGCTTTAGAAATCCATGGATACATAGTAGGAGGGAGACATGTTTAACCTGTATATCTTGTACCTGTAAATCTTGGAATTTCACACACACAATTTTAAACGTCCATTAAAATGGACGTTAAAATGGAAAATTAAATTGCATACAGAGAGCTCTGCAAAGCAGTCTTGAATGTTGCATTTTTTCAGCTCTATGTCTTAAATGTTCTGGGAAATAAAACAAAGTGTCTCAACTTGCGCTGGCTCTGGCCCACAGGGCACCACTGGCATAGATGACAGCTACATTAGTGATGATATATTTGGGAAAAGCTGGTTTAAGCATAGCTTGAGAGTAGTAATGACACTAACAAAGCATCTGTATGTTTTTTCAGTTTGCTTCAATGGGTGAATTCACTGCCTCCTATGGTAGAAACTAAACAGCCACAGACTACAGCCACAGATGTACTGCTTTGGATACCCACCCCTTTTATTTGTAATTACTGTTTGTGGAGTTGCAGCAGGGACAATAATAATAATTTTGAGGAAAATCATTAAATAAATCTTCAAGTATGGACTGTCAAGCTACTCAAATAACGCTTTCCATTAAGAGGTTTCTTTCTCTTAATTCTTCTCGTTTTCTTCCTGGTAAACACTTCCAAGTTCGTTGTCCTGCTTTTAGTACTTGTATAAGTAAAAAGAAAATGCTATTTTTCTTGGCAATACAGAGCTAATATTGCTAAAGAGTAACACTGAGATATCATTAGAACTGCCTATTAATTTAAAAACAAAACAAAACAAAACAAAAAACAAAAAAACAAACCCACAATTAGGCAAACTAGGCACAGGAATTTCATGAGTATCCTCTAATGTGTAATTTGAGCTTGGGAGACCTGGCTGGTAGCTCTGGAACCGTATGAAGACTGATCCTATGTATGTGATAGGGTGACAGTACACAAGGGTGAATTTACAGGGACAGTATTCAAGCTGCACTCTAGGTCTTTTCTGCTGAGCTTCACTACACTTTGGTGAAGACTCCAGTGTGAACTGACAAGAAATCCCACATCAGATGAAAAGTGATCTGTTACATTTCTGTCCTTGATTTGCTGCTAGGAAGAACCTGCTTATCTTGAAGGTGATGCGGTGTACATACACATTAACTGGCTGAAGCAAGAATATATGAAAACTCTGAGAAACTGGAAAGAAGTGAATGACAAAATGAATGCAACCATGCAGATACGAAGGAAGATGATCTGTGATAAGACACCTTTAAAGGACATTCTTAGGCTATTTCCTTTCTTAAGATGCCCTTATCAGGTAACAGAACTATACTTAATAATGGTTCTATATTACAGATGTGACACAACTGTGGATGTTAATGGATGTTTTAGCTGAAGTATTAATCAACATTGTTCTCTAATGTATTTTTGCATCAGTCCTGTGTTAAACATGCCACACAGAACAGCAGTAGGTTGTTGGAAGTCCTTTGATGATACTTCATGTACTTCTTCCCTGTTTTGGAAAGAAACGAAGCGATGATATCATCCCATTTATAATCTTATTTTAGTAAGCTAGTCTTACCCTGTCTTCAAAGCATGAACTTCATTTCTTGTTTTCAGTTTTGGCTTTAAGGATTGCAATAATAGTTCTTTTTTTTTTTTTTTTTTTTTTTTTAGCTTTTTAGGGAGTTCCAGCTTCTCACACACATGGATGTTTATCAGAAAACAGTTAAGATTTTGGAGATTTATTCAGAAAGCATATTATCTTTGTATCTGGTGAAGAATAATCCAGTTAACATTATGCTACAAGAAAATCTGAAACAAAACACAGAGGAAAACGTTCTAAAATGTCAGTACAAATCTATGCTCTGAATATCTGTACTAGGTCTGGCTGGGCTGGAATTAATCTTCTTAAGAGCAGTCGGTATGGTGCTGTGTTTTAGATTGGTGACCAAAACAATGCTGGTAACACACCAATGTTTTAGCTGTTGCTGAGCAGTGTTTGCGCAGACTAAAGGTTGCTTGTTCCTCATTCTTCCTCCCAGTGAATAGAGTTGGGGGATATGCGCAAGAGACTGGGAGGGGGACAACCAGGCAGATGACGCAAACTAGCCGAAGAGATGTTCCACGCCATATAACATGTTCAGCAATAAAAAGGGAGAGAACAGGGTTGTGGGCTTTAGGGAGGTAAACCAACTTTTCCTCAAGAACTTAGAAGGAGAAATAGTCTTGTAAAAAATGCTTTCCCTTAGGAAGAGAAGTACTGTTTTTAAGCTGGAAGTCTTCATCCCAGTGAAACAATGTAAGACGTACTTACTGCTAACTGTCTTTCAAGTACCCTGTCTCTGTAGGAATAATTTACTTTAGGAGTAAAAGCACAAACTGGTACAGCATACAGTCTCTGGAAAGCAGGGATCTGTGTCACACACAGAGGTCCATGTTGTGTTCGGCTTGCTGGCTGTGAGAGGGAGCAAATAACTGCTGCCACTCACCTTCTTTCAGTCTGAAAACTGGGGTGAGGGTAGTTCTGTAAGGACAAAACGTTTGAAAGAGTTACTCAAAACTTTACTCTTCCTGAACTGCGGCTGTAGATCCCTATACCTGAGCTAAATTCTGTGAGAAGCGCTTCTTAGAGTGTTATTTGCTGTCCAAACAGGCATAATGCCAGGAGGTCAAATCAATTACAGAATTAACCCGAATTGGAAGGGACACATACACAGTCCAACTTCTGGCTCCACACAGGACCACCCAAAAAGCAGACCGCATGACTGAGAGCATTGTCCAGATGTTTCTTGGAACTCTACCAAGCTTGGTGCCATGACCACTCAAGGATGACACATAAGGAAGATAAGCATTTCCCAATTGGAATATAGCATTTGTGAGAGCATTATGAATTTGAATACTATGGCCCATTGCCAGATGAGGCACCTAAACTTTTACTGTGGCACAAACTACTCTTCAAAATGGACCAAGGAGCATTTCTACTGCTGAGCTGTTAGCTATTTCATAAACCACAATCTGTTTTTCCAGGATGATACCACAGTGCCTGAATGTTCTCATTTGTAATTCAGCATAAATCCTTGTCTTTCACAGATATGAAGATGACTGCTGCATGTTTACTTCTGCCAGATGTCTTTGAAGATGACTCCAGTCTGTTTGCTGCAGTGAATGAGGAGGTAGGAGACAGCACCAGCAGCTGTGGTCTTGCTCCTATGAGCTGCCTGGGCATATCTCTCAGCCTTTTGGTGGCCTAAATTAGTTCCTGGAGAAGGGTGACATTCTCCTGCCCTTTAGATAAAAGGCAAATATTCACAGAAATGCTGGTTAAATTCAAAGCAGTGTTACTGGGCTTACTGAATTTTTTGATGTTACAACTTACAGTTCACCAAATGATGCTGTGATATCATTTGAAATATCCCTTTTCTTAATTTAGGTGAAGGTATTGACACCAGTGTTGGAAGTTAAAAATCCCTTCAGTGTGAATTCATGCAGGTTTGCTTTGTACATAGAAAAACAAGAGGTAGCCCAGCTCAGTGACTGTACCGCAGCTCTGGCAGCTCTGGTGGCTGCATTTCATGTGTTCAATATCCAGTGCCCAAGCAGAATCCAAAGGACGCTGAAATTCCTGGTGTCCCTGATCTTTGAGATGAACATCCCTCAAGCGTTCCTCCCAGGTCAGGTAAAGAAAGGGCTGGAGATACCTAAGCATCCCAGTGTTCGCTAGCGTACTCGTGTCAGGAACTTTTGGAATTTTGTCAAAACAAATCTCTTTGTTGTGAAGATAAATCAGTGCATTCATTCTAGTGAAAGTGTTTGTGTATTTCTAACAGTTATGTTTAATAATGTCTGCTTTTTAAAAATTGTACTAGCTACTTTTTTAAAAACCTAAAATTGTCTAGAGCTGTCTGGAAGCATTAGAGCAACTAAAATTTTCTAGTTTACTGCATATGTTATGTATTAGTTTTCCATACAGAGCATTTTACAAATGCAGATAATATTTTTACCATCAGAATTAAAAAACGTACTTGTGAGTTAATGTGAGCGCTTAATGTTCTGAATTTACACAAATTAAACATTTGTTACCTCTCTATTATCATCATGTGATCATTGGAAGTGCTTGAATGTATTTCATTGTTTTAAAATACTGGGCTTGATTTATAATTTACAGGATGATGAGTTTTCATTCTTTTCTCAACCCATGAAATGTTTTCTTCTTTCTTTTAACATTAACCCAAAGTTTGCTAAATAAGGATTCTGAGATCAGCTCTCAAAGTAGCAAGAATGACTTTCTGGGATGCTGCCACGTGCATTTGTAACAACAGCTTTTGTGCTGGGAAACAAATGCCTCATTTTCTGTCTGAGTTTGTTCACCAGAACAGATCAGCCATCTCCACATGATACATGTCCTGTCTGCCCACACACAGCGGAGCCATTCTGTCTTCTTCCACAGTCTTCTTTTCTCCCTGCCATAGCCCTCTTAACTCCTTAAGTGCCTTGCACATCTGGAAATCCTGATATAGTGGATGGCTTTGGGTAAGCTCGTAGCGATGGACAGTAGCAGCTGCCAGCAAGCTTGACCACTGCCTTAGTTAGTATAGACAGAATGGCAAATAGCTTTTTTTAAAAAAAAAAAACAAAAAACAGCAACACTACATTCTGCTCAAGAGCTCAATTTCTCACTATTTCTAGAAGTGTAGTATTTGCATTCACCAGTATTCTGCACACTCAAACATATAGCTTGGAAAGCTGCACGAGTTTTCTTAAGCCCTGATTGCACAGGAGTGAGTCCAATTCAGAGATTACAGTGTGATAGTGCAGTATGAGGGAAGAGTACTGCAATAAATGGCCTGACCCTTGCAGAAGTCTTAGGATTTTCACTTCCCTCTCATGGAAACTGTGGGATATCCTTAGCCATGTAACTGCTGGATCACCTCCAACACAATGTTGAAAACCACTGTGATCACCATTTCAAAGATCCGCTATGTCCGAGTATATTTCATGTCCTTCTGCATTTGTTGGGTGTAGTCTTTGTAACACAATTTGCTGGTACCTCATCACATATACAAAAGTGAAGAATGCAGTAATCATGGTCTTGCTAAATAGAGAAAGCATCATTCAAGTGAAGTTTTTTACATCTTGTAAAGAGTATTAACTCTAAACTATTTCATTAAACCACAGTACACTGTAAGTAGGTATATAAAAATTCAGGTAATTGCTAAGATTCCCAAGTGATTTCTGTCAAGTGGCAAAACACTCTCCCTGAAGGCTCCAGAGCTGGCACATGAGAGAAAAGTACACACCAGAAGTGAGAGTTCAAGGAAGTGAACTTCATGGAAGGACAGAAGGAAAGAAAACTAAAGAACGTGGCATTTTCTGTTCTATGTCAGCTGTGGTCAATGACAAAATTCAAGTTTATGGATCTAGGAAATGTTTTGGGTGAGGTCAGCTGGCAGTGGCTGAGTTGCTCTTTCAGATGCATGAACACAATGAAGTACAGTGAAGAACTACTCCACGCCACCCTCTGGAACATCCAGGTTAATCTGAGAATCCTGGGCATACATGAATGTAACAGACAGGTCCAACTCAGGTTTTATTTGTATTGTAGTACAATAAGAGTGCAATTTGACTGTACAAATATTGAACAAAATGTAAAAATATTATTTATGCAATGCTATGGAAGGAAATTAATAGAGCAATGCAACTTACTTCATACTGACCCTGTTTTACCTCATTATGGCAGGTACCAGTCACCAGTGTGATCTGGAAGGGGCACAAAGGGTTCTTGAAATCTTAAGGAACTTCAGCCAAAGAACAGCCTAGCAAAATCTGTGGGAAGATTTAAAATTCTCCAAGTTCTGTGCAACGGAAACACTGTTCTTAACTACAGACTGAGCAACTGCCCACCTCAGTACTAAGAAGAGGGCTGCCAAAATCTTGATCCAACTCTTCTCTCTCTTCTTGTAAAAGCAAAATTCTGGTACAGCCCTCAATATACCAGTAGCTAGGCTTTCTCCAGTGTAAAGTGCATCCGGTTTACATCTTACGTATATATACCAAGTGCAACTAATTTCCCTGACATAATAAGCCTCCAAGTACCTGCTAGTGGAATCTGCAGCCTTGCTAATGACCTGGTGAAACCCATGCCTTTTACCTAGTTCATGCCTATGCAAGATACGTGTTTAGCTTTTTCCTCCATGTTTTGGCTTTCCCGCTATGCTTCATTCATTTGTAAATCAGAATTTTGAACTAGGAAGTGGTGGGTTAAATAATTCTCCCACCACTAGGAGAACGAGCTTACACTGAATATGAAGCCAGAGTAGCAGTCCTAGCATTAGGACACTGTTTTTCTCCACTGTTTTGGTAAGTATACTGGAGACTAGCGTGTGCAGACATGAATAAATATATTTTCTTTTTTTGCTAATAGTCTTACCTCAAAATACGTGTATTTTCCTTCATGTGCGGAAGGACTGTAAGCAGGCTCCCATGTAAAAGGCTCGGGCTCTACTATGCAGCATAAATGAATGTCTTCTATGAAGTCAAACTTTATTTTTCAGTTGCAGCCTTCTCTATACTGATCTTTTGGTAAAATACATTAAAGATGCTGGTGGAAAAACTCACATAACATTTTTGTAATCGTGCAAAAGTAAAAACATTCAGTTATCAAAAAAGCATTATAATTTCAACCCCAACAAGGTTTGTTTCGTTACAAGCAAACAGACAGTTTTATAATCTGTAAAGTTATATGCTGTAGCATAAGGTGTCACATATGTAACATTAACTTTCATTTTTAAACTATGGCACAATTTTTTATTAGCCGTAACAGTCTCATCTGGCTATCCATAGCCATTTGGCTAATTGTTTTTTATTTCGATGGTAAGAAATAATAGCTACCGAGAAGTAAAATGGGTACATGAAGCAGAATTTAGGAATTCTTAGAAAATATTAATGTTCCCTTATATAATACAGCATAAATAATTAATGAAGGTTTTTTCTTGATGCCCAGAGCGTTAGGGATCCTGGCCCTCCATGGAGAATTAGCGCCATTAGTTTGGTAAATAAGACTAGCTGACTTGGTTGTTAAAAAGTACCTTCTTAAAAGCTTCAGCACTTCCCAGAAGGATTCAGATGTGTACTGGCTCTAGGAGAATATGAATAGTCCACCAGTGCAGAACATACTTTTCTTCCTTTCTGAGAGTCCTTACTCAATAATCCTGGTGAGTCTTTGTGCTTTGAATAAAACATGAGCTCCAGTGGAGGAAGTTGGCTTGTACACGTTTTCCATTATCTTCAAAGTTCATTGTGTGAGTTTTTCTCTGCAGCTTTGAACATCAGAATGGAATTAAAGATTTTTAGGGCTGGTCCCAGTTTAATGCTCATTATTTTGACTATGTCTGATTGAGTCATTAGCAGAAATGCTTCTCCATCAATTTGCTTTAAAAGAAAAACACAAAGCTATTAATAGGTCTGACAGTGCAGCAGTACAGATGTTTCAGAAAACATAAAGAGAAAATTACCCAATGATCTAAAGGAATGGCTGAACACAAATGCTTTCAAACTTCAGGATAGCTTTGCTATAAACTTTTTAGACAGATTAGCTAGTCCAAAAGAACAGGGTGATCATCCTCTTTCTGCTTGAAAAAAACTGTCTGGCTAATTTTTAGCTAGCCAGTGTTTTCTTTTCATACTGACAGTATAAAATAAAAGCTACTAAAAAGTAAAATAGGTCAGTGAAGTAGAATTCAGCAGTACTGCAGCATAGTAACTGATTTTGCCATTTTAGCTCCTTGTATGCAAGCCCTCATAAGCAAGTCTCCAGATTTCACTCCTAGCTAAAGAACTGGAACCCTCTTCAGGCCACTTTTCTCTGTCCATTCAATAGGAAATTAAAATGAATGTCCCAAATGTAAACATGGGCTAGACTAGGTAAAACTGCTTCTGATACAAACACAACTTTCGGGAAAACACTTTTTTTTCTCCCAGTCTAGTAGTGTTGCTATTTTAATAAAAATTACAAGTGAATATGTCCTGTAAGCAAATCATTCTGTCACCAGGGTGCTAAATCTGAACATGAAGAGCCAAAGCCCTCACATCCCAGAGCAAACTGAGGCAAATAATTATTGGTAAACTTCAATATCTTTGGTATCTGTAGCAACTCTTCAGTGCAAGCAGGATAGCTTGGCCTAGAAGTCCATTGTATTTAAGTTAGGAGCACTGCTTAGACTTAGAGATACCGATTTGAGATAGAACTAGTGTAATTAATTTCCTGTGAGACCAGGACATGAGCTTTCTGAATCAGACATGCTGTTAAGACAGAACACTGCAGCACTGCAAGCTGAGAAGCACCACAGTGAGACCAGCACCACATGGTTATCATGGTTACTGTCGACAAATTTTGTTTACAAAGCCAAACTGGATGGGCTCAGAACCAGAAGCATTGCAGTGTGGGGGTGCCCAGCTTTTTGCAGCTTCATAACATAAGGATGGGAGTTCATCTCCACAGCAGAAGTCTGAACCAACACCTTCCACCTACGGAAAGACCTTCAGTTGTAAGCTTGATAGAGTGTTCCAGAATGAGCATCTTTCAAGCCTATGTGCCAGAGTCTGAATTAGTAGATGGAGTATGACTTCTCTGTGAACTGTGGAGATGCCAGCCAGTCCACTCTGGTTGGCATCATTGGCAGATAATGGTCCCGGAGAGACAGCCAAAACTTGAGAGGTTGAATCCTAGATGGGCAAGAATTTTCTTACACCTCTGAAAACAAAAGTATTTAGGATTCATCCATCTCTGTGGCACTTCCCATCTGTTGATTCAATCAGCAGCGCATCAGCTGTTATTGATCTTTAAATTCCTTGGAGAGACCTCCTAAGTGACACAGTATGAACTAGGTCTGCATAGCAGAAACAATTGTAAAATGCCTAAAATCTAAGCAAGTGCAAAATGCCCAGAGATGCAGCCTGTCAGTCCTTAGATATGAAATTATAATAGTCATTAAAAACTACAGCACAGCCTGAAAACTTCTGTCACAGGAGAGGATTAGCAGGGCCATGCTCAGGAGGTGCATTTACCTCCTCAAGTTTAAGTATCACAATTATTCTCCACTTGCAAGGGCGGATGACATGGGATATTACAGTATCATACTCTGCCCATTCATATGGCCTGGTGGGGATAAGCACCTGAACTATTCACACTGGCAATCTGTGATCAATTACCCTTCTTGGAAAGAAGAAGTACTAACAGGAGTAACAAACCTCTGAGAGGAAAAGCAAAAGCCAATACAGATTATAAAGGCCTATTGTACTGAAAAGCCACTTCCATCCCATTCAAATCACATTCATAAACTGGCTTTGTCAGGAGGAACTTCAAGGTTAAGCATGATCAGATATGACCTGGTTGACACTTAGCTAGTTTTATCTTCTTTCTTCCCACTCCATCAGCTGCAAAACAACCTGATAGTCCATAATACTTGCTTCTGACTTCAAACATAAAATTCTTCCAAATACTCCTATGTGTATTTAGTGACGAAATAAAATTAATCTTTCCATTAAGCTTTGTAATCCATAATTTTTGCAAAAAATTTACCCACCTCATCTTTAAATACCTTGCCATGTTCTTCACATCCTGGTAAACTCCGTATAAATTCAGAGACCTGACAGCAAAGAATAAAATGATGGATTTAGACTACTGTTTTTTCAAAGTAACCTTAAATGTTCACAAGCATTAAGCAAAGGTTTTTAGCTGTTTTTGCATCCTCAATTTAAGTCTTCCACATTTGTCAATGCGTGGAGTCACAGAGCTGGACATGTAAGGAGAGGAATTAGCAAACTGGAGCACGTGCCACTGTTGTGCACAGGACATCTAAGACTGGAATATAGCTACTCCCTCAAAATCACCCAGGTTATTCTACACATGAGATCCAGAATCGTGAGTCCTCTCTTACCAACTCACTTCCCACGAACAAAATTAGCTGCTGCCTTCTTCTCCTTTATTCTTTACAGCAGAAGAATTAGCAAATCCTTTTTCAAACTTCAATTTTCTTTTTCCTCTGGTTAGAGGAGATCCAACTGTTTCATCTGCAGAAAAGTGCTTTACTTTCTGAAAAAAGTCAGCCACTTCTGAAAATAAAGCAGGGACTAGATCTTCTCTGCCCAAGCATAACTGCACACCTGAACAGTGGCAGGGCTCCAATCTTGAAATCAAGCGTCATGGTCTGACCATCGCAATACTATTGCTTTCCACACTATAACTTTCTAGAACAGTGTGTCATACCCAAACTATGTATAGGGATTAGCCCTCAGTCTGAACTCACCCCTATACTATTCCACAAAATGTTTGTGATGGTGTTAGATGTCATCAGCGTAGACCTTGAGCACCTGCTGGGCCATACACTTAGCACTTTTATTTCCCTCTCTAAACTCAGTGAATATACACATAAATTTATTTGTTGATATACATGTGCATTTATTTTTGTATCTCTATCTATGCTTATACCTATATCCATACATATATGAAATGAATACTCACTGCTTTCAGGGCTAGATGGCGGCTGAATGGGCATTTTGTGAACCTGTTGGTCTGGCTGACTCTAACCTTCTGAGTACTAAGACATTATCTGTAGTTTACGGGGTTAATCTATAGCTCTGAGTCAACCAAGAATTTGAAGATGCTGGCAGAGAGACAAAAGATACAGGGAAAACCTACCTCATCTGTACTCCACTTAGAAACTTTACTGGCTGGGATCCCAGCTACACTTGGCAGGAGCTTGCTTTGCTGTTCCCAGCGCAAGGGTAGGCCAGGGATTTGCAGCTTTGAAGACACAACTACTGGTTGAGAAAGAAGCCTCTGGGTGCTGGGTTCTTCAGTAACTTCAACAAGAGAAAGTAGTAAATAAGTTTAAATTCCTCAATCGGTGATGAGATCAGTCACAGTAAAATCATATTCATTTCTATTAATATATATGGACCTCCCTTAGAAAGCTGTACTGTTTTGCTTACACCAGAATTAGAAGAGTAATATAAGACTTCTTCCACTGTGACTGTGATTATATTGGTTCTATATAACTGTTCTTACAAGGGAAAAAGCTCTTTCAACATAATATAATGCTATGCCTTCACAACTGTTGGCCTATCACACCATAGGTCTCATAATTTTAAATATTTTGATACAATAAATATTCTGAATATTTTGATATAATAAATAACACCCACTTCTAACATTTATATAGTACTACTAGAACTAACTTAATACCAGGGCTGAGCTGTAAAACTTCATCAAAACCAGCACTGCGCTGCTATAAAATTCCAAGTGAATCAGATGAACAGTTCCAGCCCACACATTTATGCCTCATCCACAACAAAAAGTTTTTCTGTTCTCCTGAGGAAAAAAAACCCACAAATGTCTGCAAATTCCCTGTTCCCTTTTAACTTAATGTTTTATTTAGAAAATAACATTTAACTCCGTGATGCTATGAGTTTTTTTGCAAGGTCATTTCCCTTTTTATATCACTTATCCATCATGGAAGGAAGGAGGATCCCATCCCACTCGACTCAAAGGTAATGCACAGGTGGGAGGGTGGCTTCAGCCAAATGCTGCTTGTTGCTGCTGCTGTCTGGAGAGCAGCAGCATTTGCAGATGTGTGTAGGAGGAAGGAGTGAAGAGTCACGCCTTAAATGATGTCAAACTACATAAGACATCTACGTCTATTTGGCTCCATTGCAAATGCAAAAGCAATGTCTGCTATGAACTCAGAACAGAATGCTTCCCAGTTGCTGAGTAAAACCGGAAAACCTCTGGAATTCATTTCTGAATGAAAAAATTCAACAACAAATCAATATATAGTATTCTTTAATAACAATACTTCATGCAGTCAGAAATCTCTATGCATTCTTGTTTCGATTGCTCACTTCTATTATAGCTCCATTCTATTTTTGTTTTGTTTCTATTTATGTTTTGGAAAGTTGCTATTATTCACTGATATCTGCATTCTTACTGTTCTAGTTTTCATACATTGGTGGCCAACAACTAGGGCACAAATTCCTATTACAGATTTCTGCCAGTGCAGTATGACTGGTTTGGAACATGGTTTGGCTGCTGGAAAGTAAACTGCACAACAGACTGAGATGGAGTTTAATAAGTCACCTCAATGCTGAGTTGTAACTGTAATGTGTAACTCTGCATCTTCAACTTTTTTCCAGTACATTCTTAAAGCAATAAATGAACCATTCAGATTGGTTTAATTATCTATTTGTAAAAGTCAGTGAAAGGAAACATATCAGCATTCAGTTTGCACTCATCTGTAAAGATGATTTTAAAGATGATTACAACTGCAATAAAGTTCCTAGCAAACCCTAGATTGATTGTAAGGTAAACACAATGTTGGAAGTGCTACTGTCAAAAAAAAAAAAAAAAAAAGAGACACAAATAGCAAATGTGAAAAGTTGCAATGCAGTTTCATGAAGAATTACAAAAAATGTCACACTTCCTTAATTCTGCAGATTTTAATATCAAATGAATGAAGTACTGACAAGTTACCTGTAATTTCATTTGAAACGAGCAGATTATTTTCTGTCTCTTTTTCTTCACACTCTTTGTTCTTTACAGAGTCCTTCATCTGTAGTACTCCTCTGAGGAAAATAAGACGTTCATTTTTATTAATACATCATAAAAATCACTAAGCACGATGACGTTGCTTGCTAACAATGCTAGATCATTACTAATACTCCAGAATTCCCACACAAAGGATGTTGTATCCTCATAAAATTTAAAAAGGAGAATCTAATTTCTGACTTACACAGATGGTAACACTAATGCCTACTGACATGAATTTTGCAATTAAGGCAAATTAAGTAGCATAAACTAAAACTGCATCAATCAGATCAACACATTTGACTTCATAACTGAAACTAGAAAATATACAAATGAAGGTAGTGGATGTGCCCATGGCAGAAGATGGATAAAGTGAAAGACATATATACAGCTGCATCTCCTATAAAGCCTTGCTGTTTACCCAGGCCATTTTCATGAGCTGTCTTAAACATTATCTATTTATTTTTCTCAACTCAACCATCATCTCCATCCCAGCTCCTGTATGGTACCGACATATTGCTGTGCAGCTGTTAATGATCCCACTGACAATATTTTACTTTTTAGTTTTTGCATTACTTCTTACTGAGCAGTAATCACTCTTTGCCTGCTAACTCCGGCTACACTCTTGGGTTTGCCAACCCAAACATTTGCAAAGAGGAGACGTTTATTGAGAAAAATGGGGCAAGAGAAGTGAAAATAAGAGATCTTCTAAGGGGGGAGGATATTTTTATTTTAAAGCTAGCCCCTGAGAAATTCTTTTTCAAACTCTCCCTTCATGAGATATTTTCAGCCTGGCTTCTTATAGAAATGAAGATTATATGAACATGCTGACATTATGTGTGCATTCCTTCTTTCTTTTAGTAACATGAGGACACTGGCCAATTCTTACTAAATCATCACAGATGTAGAGCTCTCAGAGATACAAGGTACATAACAAACATTTTGTTAAAATAGCCACCAGACTAAAAGACCTTAAAGACAATAAGAAATCCACTACATGAACTCACGCTTTACCAAATAACAGAGAAGCAATCAACAAGAATACCATCACCAATGTTTGACTGATAAAAAACCTAACTAGAGCTAACATCCTGTTAGCCATCAAGATTAGCTAACCTCAAAACACAAAACCACAGAAGAAACAGATCTTTTTTTTTTTCCACAGAATAGCATGGATTGGAAGGGACCTTAATGATCATCCAGTTCCAACTCTCTGTTGTGGACAGAGTTGCCACCCACTAGATTAGGCTGCATGATTTAATTCCACTTTAATTCCATTGCTTACATTTATATGTATTAAAAGCTAAGAAAGAAAGAGGAACTAGAAATTAGCTGAATATGACTTAGGTTTGCAGCAAAATAAATCTCATGGTTTGTTGTGTATGTGGTTGGTTCCTCAATCAAGTACTTCTATGAAACATAATATTACCTGGAACATAAAGACATACACAATTGTACTGAAGACAAACATAATTAAATCCAGACAATGAGCTCCGCTACTGAAAAGCACAAAAGTAGGCATATCTGTCTTCAATTATGCATGTGTACTTTGAATAAACATCTGAAAATATCCTCTGGGTATTGCAATAACCAGATGCTCCATATTTAATAACTCTAATAGTTCAAATATACCTGATGTTGTGAAGACCATTTCTCATACCTGTTTAAAAGGAAGCTTAGTCAACTTAAAGTCCTCTCTGGCTATGCTGGATACATAAAGAATGTGGAAAACTAGATGATAAAATGCAGAGAGTCATCAGTGCACTCTAACACTTCAAATAACTCAAAAACCCTCTGGGCAGTTCAAAGCTAGCACAAAGCTGTTATTCTCTGAATGAAAATGACTCAACAGAGAGAAAAGATACCACATGTATCTGCTATTTTAGGGCCTCATAAAGATAACACCCTCTGAAAAAAAAGACCAAATAAATTTTTCTTCAATTAATTTAGAGATATTCAGTAAAGTCAATGTTTATTTCCAGAAAAAAGTGAATTTACTGTAAATATGATTGAAATGCTGAATGACAACTAACACAGGTCATTTCAGAACTACATTACTGTCATTCTGTCTTTTTTGCTGTTTGAATTCACTGGAGAATGACTAATTAAAGCTATTAATTTGTGATAAAGATATATTTACTCTGTTTGATGCTCCCAATAGATCTTTTCCAAAAGATGGTTGAAATAATGTGAAAGAATGTTCTAAAGAAAAATTGACAGCTTTTAAAAGATGTAAAAAGCTACAAAGAATAAAAGTTTGATTTTGTACTACTACTGGACCTTTTGTCTTACAGGAAAGTGTGAATACTAGTTCAGGAAAGAAAAAAAATATACAGGAGTTCCAGGGCATTTAATTGCTTCTTAGTAAAACTGCAAAGTTTCAATCATCAGCTTTACTGTGAGGCATTCACCATGTAAAACTAACTCCCCAAAGTCTCTGAAGATACTATTATTACTAGCATTCACAGTGCACATATTATCAACACATTACAATGCAGTTAATGTAAACACATAACAAATGACATTTTTGTTCCATGGCATCTTCCCTCTATTTCTGTAAGAAACTAGCCAATAAAATAATGCACTGATGCTGTAACTAATTAAATAAGAAAGGGGATGCTGTTATCTCACATATTCCCTCAAAGAAGTGCATCAGATTTCCAGTTTCAAAGATAGCCTTTATAAATACATGATATATTTTATGATATATAATATCATAAATATTATTTTCCAGTGTAGTATCTCATGTCATTCTTCATCAAAAAACACTCTAAGCATGAGAGTTAAGAGATTACTTTCAGTAATTTCTCTGACTTGCAGTATTTTTCCTATCCTTTCTGATATGTATTACTTATTTCTTAATTAAACTGTGATTTTCCATTCCTCTCTGTTTCTATTACAAAGACTATTAAGCTCTTCTAATATGAAGAACTTTCTTCCTCCCCACTGCTTCCAAGAGTTCCACAGATAAACCTCTATACTGCACTCATAGTAAGCTGCATTTTAAACAGACTCCAAACAACCCATACTTTGAAAGGAATTGATAGTTACCCAGGTGGCTTCTTTTCTTTCATGTCACATAACAGGGGCTTCTTGCAAGGAGATGCACTTTCTCTGTCTTCCTGCTTAGTTGTTTCTGATACAGTTTTCCCAGATGATCGATTATGAGCTGCAGATTTTGTTCCTATGTGACCAGGGCTAGGGCATTTTCTGTCACTGTTTAGAATAAATTAACAAAATGTTTTAAAAAGAGAGCAGTTGAGTTGTTGTTCACTTTATTTTCTTTATGGACAAAGAATCATTAGTGTAATTCAAAAAATAAGGTTGTGAGGTTTTTGTTTTTAGAAGAAATACACAGAAGTTTCTCACTTGGCATCAACAAAATTGTACACATGGGACTTTCAAAAATCACAAAACATTAAATCACAAAACACCTCTCATTAAAGGTAAAACTTGCAGACAATTCAACAGTGTTACCATTGAACTTTCCTAATGTTATTTTTGATAATAAACTCTCAATTTCAAATATTTGTATTATAAGAAAACTTCAAAGTATCATGTTTTCCTCCTATCCCATCTCTTACAATACATGGCTACACATGTAGGACCCTACAAAATCTTATGCAATCTGTCATCTGGGACAGTTAAAAAAATAGCGCTTGATGCTGTCCCTGTTACAGAGAAAACTGGTGAAACTCTCACTGGCTTCACTGGGACTGCATTCAGGCTAGCTGCCAGAGGGTAATTAGGGTCTCTTCAGATTTCAACTACCCTACACAAGAACAATTGAACCAAACAGTGCTCAGTGACAGCTGAATATTTTGTTTTTAACACATGTAGCTGAAACCATCCCTGAGAATCTCATTTGAAATACCATCTACTGAAAATACTTGGTCATTACAGAGGAAAGTGGAATGAATCTTCAGGATAAACATTCATATTTTCACATTTACTTGAATGTAACCCTTGAAAAGAATGGAAAGCCTCTCTTCTCCATTCCTTCCTAAACTCTCTGTATCTCCCTAACACAAAATGAGCACGGGAGTCTGTGTTCACAATTTCTGTTAGAAAATCATCATTTAAAAAGTCTCTTGGTATCACATCCATTTGTGTTTTCACAGTACTCCTGCAAGAAGTTTCAGCTACGGAGTTATGCATCGTTCTTGCAAAACTCACTCCCAATAATTCAATTCCCCACTCCCACAGTAATGGCAGAATTTATAGTGGTTATTCAAAGAGTAACATTAATTTACATTCATGTCAATAAGGCCACCTCAGCAAGTAGAAGAAACCCAAATAAATCATTTTCTTAAGTGAAACCAACAGGCAAACAACCCATTTTAAATTCCAGCTAACCACCTTGTAGCTAACACAGTTAAAATGAATGTGAAACTGAAATGTTGTTAAATCACACATAGTAGAATCAGTATTAGTCAGTGGCCTTTTCAGTGAGCGCTGATGAAACCATTCCTTCCCTGTAAATGAAAATGCAGATAAATACACAGGTTTTCCTGAAACTATTCAGCTGTTACACAACTACAAATTATGCTACACAACACTGAAATAAAGCACTGCGGCTAGTCATAGGCATGGCTCCAATCAGAATTACTTGATTATAGGAGAGGGGGATCTTTCCCTTGCTTCCACTCTTCTGTTTCTGGGGACAGGATTGGCTGCAGGCAACTCCCCACTGAGCCGATCGGGTAGGAGGCTTTCTTTGTTCAAGTTCATCTCAGAGTATGGGCAGCTGACTGCACTAGAAGGTGAAAAAGAGAAATGCCTCCTTATTTTCATTCACTTTACAGACTTCACTCAGTTCAAATGAAATGACATCTGAGACCAATTTTCTAGAAGCGGATGGAATCAATTCGTATAGAAAAATCAGAAAAAATGCAAGTAGTCAGACGTTAAAATGTTAATAAATATACTGATTAAAAACTGCAGCCTGAATGCTTTTCGTATTTCTTGTCTACAGCAACTTATGGAATACAAATTATATTAGTTTATATTACAGCATACATTCTGGAAAATTGCTTGATGAACATTTAGTCTGCTCTCAAAGCTTTCATGGTGTTTTATTCATAATATACAGGATGCCTCTGACCATATTCTTCACACTCCAAATAACACAATCCTATTCCTATGGCTATTTTCCCCACAAAGGAGGATATTTCTGTTATGTAGTCCCCACAAAGAGATTGTATTGCAAGGGTGTAGTATGAGGTATGGCACACTTTCTCTCACTGGAGAGATAGAATGCCCAATCTTTGCAAATAATACTTTTACTCCACTAGAAGTGTGTTTTTCACACATTTTCCTATCATTCAGCATCCCATTTCATTACATTCCTGAAAATTTGACACTGTGCTTTTGATAATGACTTGAACAAATGTGAAAGTCATACCTCTCAACATCAGAAAACTTACGCTTGCCCCAAGAGGTAGGAAGTAGAACAACAGCAACGGAGAACACACCAGACTGAACTAAGATTTTGTCTACGAAATATCAGTCAACATACTCACAAGCATAATATACCAAATACGTAATATACAATACACTGATGTATACTTCAAAGACAATATAGCAAATTCTGGAACGCATATATATGCCATGACAGAGAACAACAAAATACCCAGTTTTCAAATACCTTTTTTAAGATAAACATGCTTTATTTTTGGTTAGTGAGCTACTATGCTAACTACAAAATTATGCTTTTCTACTTAGCTGTATTATTACAAGAACCTTTATAATGCTAAAATGTAAAAAATTCAAGATCTACGTTCTAGGATTTTACTTATTTTCTTTCAATAATATAACTATCTTTCCATAAACCACATCAATGTTTTGTTTCACTGATTACGTGATTTCCAAACGGGACTGCCTAATAGAAACAACAGTCTATCTTGCCATCAATATGCCTTGCCATCTCTGAATTACAAAAAAAAAAAAAAAAAAAAAAAGAAAAACAACAGCTTTAAGTATCATGTTAATTCTACAAAGCAGAGCATTAAAAAAGGCCTTTTATTCAAAATATGTCGTACACTCTCCCTATCTTTTACCCATGAAGCTTTGGATTCACAGCAAGTATGAATTAATTCCTATCATAAGGTCTAATTCTGGTCCTACCAACCTACCCAAAAAGCTTGTGGCAATTTACATTTCTCTCAGCATTAGTATAAAAAGAGAAAATTCCTAAAGGCTACAGAACCCAAGATAGTGAGATCTTGCTGAGGTTATCAAAACACAATTCTATCAGCAAGTCTGATTTTTTTTCAGTTGGTTAATTTGAACAAGACCATATCTACATTTTTAAATCCTTGCATAGCTGTGCTGAACCTGAATTATGGAGGAAAAATATGCCAGTAGAATACAATTTCTGCTATTCTAATCAACTTACGTAAGCAGAATTTGGCACTTACTTCAGATTTATGTACTTCATTTTTCTACCTACTTTTTTTATCTGTCTGAGGACTAGCGTCTGCCAGACACCTTAAAACAATGAAAAACTAAAGGATGAGGGAGAAAAGAAAAAGACTAGGGAAAGCTGGTTAATATTCTTAATCCTCTATACTACTGCATCTATCTCCATTACATCTTTTTAACTTTCAAATGAAGTATGAGCTGAAAAATATAGGCTCTTATTTGGAAAATGATTTTATGGAGTCAATGCCAATGGTATTTAAGTACTGGCTGTGACAAACCCATACCACTGTGATAATAAGAAACTCAGGAATATATTGGTCAATCTCAGTTCTGCCATTCTGATAAAATAAAGCATGTAATCTTCTTTTGACTTCCTATGCCCACAAGGATGTTTTGAGGATTTTTAAGGAGTATCTCAAGGAAACACTAAATACAAACAAATGGCTATTTAACTTCAGCTATGTATAATTATTATTAAATAGGCTTTACATCACAATGAAATCTGACAGTAAAATTTCATCTCTAGTACATCTTCTGATCGCCAAAATCAGCAATATGTTTTAAATTTAAAAGTTAGCTGAAGCCTCCAAATTCAGTCCTTCACTGGAACTTCCTTGTTTTGCCTTTTCCTTTAGAATTTTCTTCAAAAACAGAAAAACAATCTCAGTCAACAACAGTTATAATATTAACGAAATTTTAGAGCATTAAATTCAGATGAGTTTTTCTTCGTAATTAATCATTTGAATTGCTGCATCACGTTAAAAAAAATCCATGGCAGTCCTTTGATGTTTCTATTACTTGAAGCAACAAAACGAATGCTCATGATTTCCTCTGTCAGCTTTGTTGCAACAAAACAGAGCATGAATGAACAGTAAGTATGAGCTAGGTGGCTTTAGATCAAACAATCAGTCCTGAATCTCAGTGCCTCCAGCCTTCAGTTCAGTTTAGCTTGTATACTACAAAGACTAAAAAACTGATCTTATTATTCACGCATAAAGAAGTATTTGGTTTATACATTACTAAGTTTTAGAAACAACTCAAGTACTCAGAAGTCTTGATCATTGGGTTATTTAAAAATTAAATTAGGATTCTTAACTGTTCTCTCAACCTGAATGTGGATTTCTGCTGCAGCTTTCACTTTGTGCATTAACACACTGTTTAGAAAACAGCAGAAGTTCAAAGCCCATTTACAAGTTGATCAGATATCCTTGACTTGTGGGTACTGCTGTCTTCCAGAAGAACAGGGAGCATGGCAAGAAGTGGCACCTTCACTTAAAGTCCTTACTGTATGTCTGATGCAGCCAGACATCTTCTATTGCTGCTTCACATCTTTGAAACCATGAAGATAATCTATTATCATCTGAGCTGTTCCAAGTAGGCTCAACCCATGTTTCAGTAAATAAATTACATCCTCCCTGCCCCCCACAGGATTGTAATCAGCTACCTTTCAACGCTGGAGGATCAGCACACCACAGCAATTAAGCCATCTGTTGTATACTTTGCATCCTACTGCAGTGGCAGCAGATTGGCTGGCAATGTATGTAGCATAGTTTTCTGAGGAAAGGGAGCTACTATTTCCTGAGTGCTGCATAAGCTGAGTAAAAACCTGACATTAAAAAAAGCCTCTCTTCTTGTGGAATCAGGAATGATCAATAAAGAAAAAAAGGAAAGAATGCACTGATTGTTTCTGACAAGTAGTGTGCATGGTGTGACCTGCTGACTGCCCAAGAAGCACAGAAAGCAGCAGAAGAAACTCTGTTCTCACTTCCCACCTGTAGAACCACTATCCAAGTTATGTATCACTAGTACTCGCATGAAATAGCTGCAAAACTATTCATGAATATTGTCTTACTTGGATTTTTTTTTAATTAAAGAAAATTTTTCTTTGAGCTTTTTTTTTACTTTTACTTAGTGATGTCTTTACTTCAGTTGACTTTACGAAGATATTTTTAACATGTAACAAATGATACAAATGCTCTCTACCACAACTTACAACTTATGTCTACCATCAATGCATCCTTTTTTTAGCAAAAAGTCAACAGTAGCTTAAAACCTATTCGGCTGGAGATAACACCCTTAACATAAAAGAAAATGAAACTGGAGACTGGCAAAAGTATCAGAGGAGATTTACTTCAGCAGATGCTGAACAAATAGATGGAATATCCTGGTGAACCGAGGCTTCCAGTGCTTCTGCACAACAATTTTCTGAGAACACGGTCTCCATCGTGACACATTCAGTTCACTTCCACATAACAGATGATGTTTCAATAAAATGCCCTCCAAGCTTACATTTTGCTCCCTAATGCTCCCTAAGCAGTTCAGCATATTGTTTATTTCTCATCATCTTTATTTGACGGTAGGAGCAAGCTTCCAGTTACTACAGTATAAAGTCACTAGTATGAAAATAGTACCACACAAATTTTAACTTGTGTTCTTCAGCAATGTGCATGATCTTAATTATGAACTACAAATTAATATTTTTTTCCCATTCTAATTTCCTGAAAGTCATGCGATTGAGAACTGTTGGGTGAAGCGGACTTGATCCTTAGTCAAGGAGAGTTAACCCAAAACATGAATGACCTGTTTACAGCCAAGTGTTTTTCATTACAGCTCAGACTCATTGAATGCATTAAATATTAGAAAGCATACAATATACAATCTAATCATAAATATGCAGGTAATCTGCATGGTGCTACCAGAGCACACCAGTCTCTGTTTCAAGTGCCCAGAAAATCAAAACTAGATCAACTGGTGATAGATAGCCAGTCCTTATTAACATCAACTTTTCAAAAAAATAAATGTTTTTTTCCCACTATATTAATCAATCACCTAGGCATTTATCTGCTTCCTAAGGAAGAAGCTCTCATGATTTCAGAACTGTTTAGCATTTTAAATTATCATCTCTTATGCACACAGATATTTATGCTGTAGATAGACACACCTCATCACGAAAAAAAAGATGGTTAAATACATTTCAGAGTTGCCAAGATAAGAGAGCTGAGGGACTTGAACCTGATGTGGATAATTACATCGATTTCAAAATGTCTTTGTTATTTCAAGTAGTAAAGTAAAAGTAATTGTACAATTGTAGAATTTTTGGGGTGACCTGGACCCTCAAATCTGTAGACTCCAGATAAACAACAAATTCATGATTTTCCTCCTAATTGCTCAAGAAAAGAAAATCCACAAAAATATCAACACAGAGAGCAAACTAAATAAACTGTATTATAAGATATTTATGGTGCTAATTTATTTGCTATGAAACAGCAAATTTCGTTTACAATCAACAAAATCCCTTTGGTTATATTTTATCTCTTCGAACTATCAGTTCATATGTAAATAACAGGATTGCTAAGACTGTAGTAAAAAACACAATAGATTGCCATTTCTCAGTATTCAGGATGAGTAAGTATAATATCTTTAAACAGCATGGAAAATATAGCTATAAAAGCAAAGAATACAAGAACTAACTAGACATACCTCTCTTACTCATCCTTTTGCTGTGAAACATTAGAAGTTTTAATGTCAACATGTATTCAGAGAGAAGATCACAAATGAAATCTTTTTCTGGCACATTCATGGAAGTTTCTTCCCTTTTTTTTTTTTTTTTTTTTTTTTTTTTTTAAGTTATGGTGGTTATGTTCATATGATTACAAATAATTGAGATAGCACATGTTAAGGAAAATAATACCCTGAATTGGAAGTTATTGCCTTACAGATCAGACACATTAATAAACTATACAAGATTCACTCTAGTGGAATATGAAATGAATTTCAGCTAAGCAACCAGGAAGATTTTTCAGCAAGTCTTAAAAAAAGTTCAAGTACCTCTTAAGTACTGATTAGATTATTTAAGCAGTTATCCTACTAAGATGAACAAAGCCTTTCAAAAGGAAAAACAAAAAACAAAAAACAAACAAAAAAAGAAGAAGAAAAAAGAACATGAACAGAAAAAGATATCAGGAAAAAAGTGAGAATAATCTGAACCAGTGCTGATATGCCATCAAAACCTTGCAGCCTAATTCTCACCAACAGGATGTAATTCTGCCACCAAAAATGTCAAAAGATTGTAGCACTATCTCTTGGGTCACGATAGTTTATTAATATTCTTGGAAAATATATGCAAATTACCGAAGAGCCATCCTCTAGTGACAGTAGAGCAGAAAGCACAAAGTGACGTACATTAGTGGATCCTATGACTGTTCAATGGAAAAAATTCCAAGAAAATTTTTGGAAACTGATTTGTGAAAAGGCTGTTTGATGCTGTTTATGATATTCAATTCTCAACATATTACATTAATTGTATTTCCATTACTGAAATATTCAAGATTAATCTCATACAATAAACATTTAAAAAATTGTAGAATTTTGGCTTAGTGAGTATTCCCATGTCCCTGTCTGTTCATGCATCACTCCATTCTCCCACACAACTGCTTTCCCTAGGTCAACTCTCCTGCAGGAGAGCCTGGGATGTTCACATTTCCATATTACACTTCAAGTGTTCAACAAAATGATCTTTAGAAACACTCAGTATAAACAGAAAGTTGTTTGGGCTGTAATTTGGGAATGTGTGAATCAGAATTTTCTTTTTAGTATTTTTTCAAGCCAACAAGCAAATCTTTACCGCTGCTGAGCAGAACAGAACATCCAAGTGATAAAAAACATTAGTGACCTTGTTTCAAAAGTTATTGCTTTATACATATCTGTCTATATCCTTTTGCAAACCAATCAGCAAGCCAAGGAATCTTCATAGGAAAAATATACAGATTAGAAGAATCTATCAATAGTGACAAAAATAAATGATCTTTGAAAAACCTTATCTTGGCATGCCCTGGTGAAATGAAGTTACAGATTGCTAATGTTTATTTCAGCATGCTCACCATGGCAACTGCAATCATTTCATATTTAGTTTTACAAAATTTATTATTTTTTTTTTCCAGACAGGATCAGTTTTCTTGTGAACAGCAATTAAAAAAAATGCACGCAGACATTACTAAATTGAATAAAATCAGTTTCACAGCACATACCTATGATGGCCGATATGTCTTGCTCTTTTAACATGCCCAACTCCTTTACATCCTGCTGTGGGACACCCACCATGCTCTAAAGCTTCCACTAACTCCAAGGGACCTGTATGTCAGGGAAATTACATATGACATTAAAAAAAACATATCTAATTTTAGAACTTATATAAATGTGCAGGAATACTAGAGATCGTATTAAACATAAGGAAGAAATAAATGCACAAAACGTAATTTTAAAGTACTTAAAAAAATGCATTTTGCAAAAGCATGATGGAGATTAAAACAATCTATTCCACTGGAGAAATAAAACTATTCTGAGTAAATCTCTACAGGAGAGCTACATCTGTATAAAGAATGCAAATCTTAGAGGAACTGTATGACTTCTAATTTCTCTCTTACTAAATAACTGTAAGCAGAACCAGGTAGTTTTGCAAGAGCACAGACAAAGTAAGCTACGCTGTTGTTCCTAAAGACAGAAATTTGTTGGGTACTGATCTTCTCTGTTTTTAGCTTAAATTTTCCAGTAAACAAGAGTTGAAAACAAAGGCTGGAAATAATACTAGAAGTGTTATCACTTGTCTCTGAGAAAAGAGACCAAAAACCTCCTCACTGCAATCTTCCTTCAGGCAGTTGTAGAGAGGCCTCCTCTTAGACTTCACTCTTCCAGACTAAACAATCCCAGTTCCCTCAGTGGCTCCTCGTAACTCCAGTTTTCTGGCACCTTAACTAGCTTAGTTGCTCTTTGCACACACTCGCACAACTCAACATATTTCCTGTAGTGAGGGGCCCAAAACAGAACACAATATTTGAGGTGTGGTCTCACCAGTGAGACCGCAAGTGGACAATCATTTCCCAAGTCCTGCTGGCCACACTGTATCTGATGCAGGCCAGGTTGCCACTGGCCTCACGTTCTTCCATGAAAACATACTGAGTGACCAATAACAGTTCAGGAGGCAAACAAAATGGAAGGAGTTGCAATGGAAGTGACCACAGAACAAGACAGGATGTCACTATTCAATTTTCTCCATCTACTGCTCTCTTAAATATTCCCTGCTTATCTGGTCACTGTATCTCAGTATACCAGAACTGGAATCTTTTTGTCTAAGTTGACCTGCTCTCAACCCAGGTATGAAATAGCCTTCTTACAAGGAATGACTAAGAAAGGTAGGACACTTTAAATTAGAAACAAATTGGATAAGCAGGAAAATTCTGGGAAAATAGGGAGATTTAGACAACCAGGCTACTACATGTAGCTTGAAGATTTTCACTCTAGTCAATAATGAGACATAAGGTCTCATTTGTGAGACCATACATTTGTGAGCTGATTACTGCCTTCAGAATGACAACTGGCTCTGTTGGGATCTTGCAGGAATTTGTGAAATCAGACATAAAAGAAAAAAAAAGCATCCTTAATTGAAAATTTGTGTTATCGCTTACTGTAGAACTGAAAAATTCATCTATTGATGTTCAAAACAATTATAGCAATTTCTCCATTTCTGTTTGTACATGCATATTACAGGGAAAAACTTACTGAAACAAACAAAAATATCTAAATATAAGATATTTTCCTCTCTGTTCTGATGAATATCTACACTTGGGTAAACCCTTAAATGAGAAGCTCAATTTCCCCTCAAATATGTAAAAAAAGCCCTGAATTTTCTGGTAAAGAGTCAGTTAAGTGTAAAAATAAAATAAAATGTAATAGGAAGGTATGTGCTAGAAGCAAAATAAACCAGTACACTGATGCTATGGTTTTGCACAAACTAGCTCCCTAACAAATGTCTTCCTTTCACTTAATGAATTGAAGCTCTAAAAATGCCATTTTAAAGAGCTGCAACAGTGTAAGAAAGGTGCTGCATCACTGTGAAATTATATTAAAATCAATGCCAACACATGGCTCCTAGTTCCCTAACTACTATCAGAAAGATCATAATCCATCATGGTGACTTCACTGTACCTTAAGATAAAACACTCTGAATACATACATACTGTAAGCATAAAGCTTTTATGATGACTGCTGTAGGCTAATATCGGTAGCAAAGTACAGCACTCACACAAAGCTCCTCCTATTAAAGACGGAGATGTGGACCACACCATTAGATAGCACTGCCTTACTGTATTATTCAGTAATCACACTATTTTAATTGTATTCCCGCAGTGAATTGTTCCTTCTCATTTTAAAGAATGGTTACTTTCCATTCTGTCATATTGTCCATTTTCCTTTTTCTAGCTAAACTTACATTGAAATATCACTTCCTCTCATCACACACTAGAAAAGATGAACAGTGGTTCCTACACCAACAACTAGAGGAAATGATGTACCGTATGAGAAGGGCATCTGCAGTTTTATTTCTTCCAATATCTCCACCAAAATGAAGTTATGTATTTTTCACTCCCAGGTAGGTTAAAATATTTTTTTTTCAATCACTGGTAATAGAAATTTCACAACCTAATCCTTTTTTTTTCTGTATGATACATTTTTTATTTATGTGGCCACATACTTTTTCCCACTGGACTCCTCCTTCATTCAGAACACAGGATGAACATCTCAATTTAAGAAGCAGCTATGCAGCATCTTATTTTACTCTCATTATTCACTTTGTACTTTGGTACTTGAGGAACTCCATTCAGATTCTGCTTTGAAGACAGAACAATTAACTTCCTAACAGGCAGACTTCATTGCACCATTGGAGTGCTGAGAAAACTAACGAATATACTCTTATCACAGTCTTGATAGGATTTTTTCATTTTTCTTGACATTTTAGAAATGCTGAACTGAAGTACAGAGACTTTCGCGTAACAAATTCACACTCTCTGAGTGTACCATATCTCTGTTATTTTGCATGTAACTTCTCAGAGTTCAGCATTTCTTATTTTCCAAGCACAGCTCCTTCTGATCTCAGTTACAGCTGTGGAACACTCAGCACATGTGCAAACCTCAGAGTCACAAGTCAAGTATCTACAATGCAAGCCTAGAAAAGAGCACTCAGTTAAAAATCATGTTCAAAGTTTGGGCAGTGATTTCACTGTGTCTAGAAACACAGCAGCATGAGCTGGATCTCATGCAACAGATCCCTGTTAATACTTCAGGTTTTGACTCTAATTCTTATGCATACAGACAAACATTGTACTTCCATTACAGTAAGGGTCATTACAGCTATCTATGAAAAAGTGATTAATTAGTGACATTTCAAATTACGTTGATTTTGCACTAAATGTCACATTTACATTATTTTGCATATCCTAGTTGCTGCCTTTCCTTGGACAACACTGGCAGAGGAAACATTAGCGTGATACACAGGCCTTTATCATCTCTACATTATAATGCAATTTCACTTACTCAGTGGGGGCTGAAGAGGGTGCCCAGTTTTTGTACACCACCCTGCAGGATGGATATCAGGACTATCTACATCCATCCAATAATCATAAATACTATCCCAGCCATCAAAATGGACCTACAATTAAAAAAAGAGAGAAATATATTTTAGATAAAAAAGATTCTCTATTAAATCAGTTTCCCTGAGCAATCTCTAGAAATGCTATTTCCATTAGAGAATTCATTTTAAGAAAACTATGGATGTTACACAGAAGATACATATATATTAGATTTTAGACCCATATTCACTCTGAGTGAAGTAAAGAGAGAGGTGTCATTTGGTTGTTTACTGTGTCTTACATCATGGGGCTCAAATCCCTACAGCAGGACATGTTTAGTTCACACTTTAATACTTAAGCATGACATTTTGTCTTTTTTTCTCTCAAAAAAATTAAACAATTTAAGAGCAGTGGTAAGCAAAAAAAATTTTTAAATGGCATTTATCCATAAAAAAAACAACAAGTAATTTCCATATTCAATTCTACTGATTACCTATGTCAGCAAATGTAACTAAGAGGATAAGAGAACAACCCCATCCAAAGGAATTATGTGCGTATTAGTAAGTGAAAAGGACAAGTAAAAGGTTAGCAGGACACAGCTCAATTATTGCTTAATTTTACAACTATAAGATTTTTGTTTTCCAAGTGCTAATTAGGAACTCAAGTGAGATGGTAGAGTAACACAGAGAAACTTACTTTTATTCTGTAGTCATCAGTATCTACAATAGTTGCTACTCTGATAAATACTGGATTTCTCTTGTCAACCACTTCAAGTTTCATGTTTTTCTGGAAACCATGAGAAGGTTTCTAGGAAAGAAAAATGACTACATGAAACAGAAGAAAAACTCAAATACCCTCACCCAATCGAATAGTGTATAAAATCCATAGAAAACTTCCTGCCTTCTTTTCTCAAATCTGCCCTTCTCCTCCAACAAATACAAGTACAAAAAGGAAATTCAAACCAATTTTCAAAGACTCAAAGAACGGTTTGGGTTGGAAGGGACATTTCTGCTTTTGGTAATCCAGTTCTTAGCAAAGTGTTCAGAATTTAGAATTAGTTACCCTAATCTGAAAAGCTCAAGGAAACCAATTTGAGAAGCTCTGAAGAAAGAGATTAGGGCCTATCAACTATCTGATGTTTGCTCCTACCAGTGAGGTCTTCCACATCTTCACTGAGAATCCTAAGAGCTCACTACTGACAGGGAAGATAGACGTCACTGAAAGAAAGTAGCAAGTCCAAAGCCAAAATAGAAGTATAGTCTTCACAAAAATTTCGGAGCTATCTTGGGATTCTGTCCACATGCCCTATTCACAGGTTCATAGATGAAAAAGTTTACTAAAATTATTAAATACAAACTGCCCCTTGGCTACTGTGGGAGAATGGACTAGATGGGCAACCAGCCTGACCTCCTACAATCATTTTTACATTCTCACTGTATTTATTGCACCATTTAAAATGTAGGGGTAGAAATACACGAGTTCAAGTTACAATATGATGACTCAGTAGCTCTTATTATTTCTAATAGCTAAGCACTAATTTCCCATAGCAAATTACATGAATTACTAATATTTTGTAGCATTTAATTCCATTTGTAACAATTAAAATAATAAAGTAATAGCAATTATTATTAATAATTACAGGATTTCTAATAGCTAACAGTGAACGTGCACAAAAATAAACCTCCTATAATGCAACCAATTAACTGGATACACTGGGAAATATAAGAACACCATACATATATTCCCTTATTTAATTAATCATATGCACTTAAAAGCATGATAAAAATGTAAGCATTTTCTCACCACTTTAAAAGCCCTTGCAGGTGCAGGTAATGAACTGGTTTCTTCCAAATACTTCTCCCAAGAAAAATGCTTAGCATGTGGGTAGTCTGAAGAAAAGAAATATTAGCAAAATTAAATGTTGCTGTGTAAAAAAATAATTTACAGAATGCCTAGCACTTAGTTCTATAACACTTGTTTTGTTCTATGCTTCAGATTTATAAAATAATTGCAGGTTTCTGCTACAGACCCAGAACGTACAGTCCCCTCCTAGGATTTCAGCTTCATCAGCAAGCTGTTGAATTACTTGGTCCAACTTGCATTTTGTGGGATAAAAAAATTTCCTATGCTTAGAGTTGAAAAATGCATTATTCTTTTTGAAATTCTTCATTGCTATCAGCATGAAAATACTGATGAGGACCTCACATATGAACTTCAGACCCACATATATTTCAAAGTCAGTTATGTTTTTTTTTTTTCATTTCAAACACTAGTTTTATTGTTTTTCTCTTTTAGGTCTTTTGCCTTACTACTGCTATAAGCATTCTCCTACTCTTTCAATATTTTCTCTTTATTTCTTGCATGTGTGCCTCTCTTTTATCAGCACCTACACAATGTAAGCCTTACATTAAGTGAACAGACATCTCTATTAAAGCAGCCTATATGTACATAGTTAATGACTAATGTCTATTGTACCTTTACTCACAATAACTTATGTCCAATAAAAAAAAATAGTAATAGCAATTCTTAATTACAGAGAAAAAATTCAGAAGAGGTAACAGCTAGCTTATTGTAAGACACAATTCTGCTAGCTGGCTATTATTTATATCTTTCAGATATGTAGCATGATACAAACCTGGTGGGGTGATAAGAGTTCTTTTATGTTCTTTACACCACCCAACAGGATGAATATGTGGGCTAGCTGCCTCACACCTGGGAGGAGAAAAAAATAATGCAGTTCTTCAGTCATCCTATTATGCCTAGAAAAGAATACATACTAAAAAGATTTAACAAATTCTAAATAGCCTGTGATACACTTAGCTATACTTGAACTGCAAATATAACCTGAAGATAAGAATACATTTAACATTGACTTTGTTACCACCTATACAAGCATAGGACTTCATTAAAATCTCAATGAGAGATCAATAAATCAAGACTAAGTCAGTAAACCTTTACTGAGAAGCTATAAGGATGGACCTGAAAAATTTAGATGTAGAGATTCTTGGTAGAAGCATGTTGCTTGATTGCAAGAATACATTATCCCATCAGACAGGAGGCTTTTCAATATCAAGACTCAAACTTTAAACCAAAAGTTTAAAGACCTTGATTAAAGATCTGAGAGTACCTGGAGGCAGTTTAGAAAATCATGCACAACTGCAAGACTGTCAATAACAAGCAAAAATTCAATACTAGATTCTAAGGGGTTTGAATGGAGCTATGAACATGTTTTTATAGCCCAGCAGAATACAAAAAAAGCACAAGTCTGAGCAAAAGTGTCAGAAAAAAAAAGAAAAAAATCAGGATTTTAGACTCCAACCTGTGTGAAAGAATCCAAGACTAATCTGTGAACCAAGACTGAAAATTGCCCTAAGAAGGCTGCTCAAACACTCTCATTCAAGGGACTAACAACTTCCTATATTTCCTATTATGTGCACCAAATTTTGCAGAAGTGCCGTTGCCTATGGTGCACCACAAGAACCACAGAAGACTTAACAGGCAGGGCAAACTGAAGCAGACATGCTGGCATCTTCTGAAACAAAGAGAGATCGCTCTCACTCTGCTCATTTGTTCAGCCAAATAATGCTTAGAAGAAAGCTACCAAGTTGGCTACCAAGTTCTGTCAGCAGTGGGAAAAAAAAAAAAAAAAAAAGGTCTGCAAAAACATAGTCAGCAGATGAGAGAAAAATTATGTGAATATTCAGTATTAATAATCTATAAATATATTATTTGTGTACTTGTGTCATATATTTTATATTATTTCATAATACACATAAAATACATATCATGTGATACAATATATAATGTATATAGGACATATATAATATATAGTGTATATCCTGTGTAATATAGCACGTATATTATTTCTTAATATTATTAGGAAAGGCAAAAAGTGAGACTGATCTACAGGAAAAATAAAAAGCCTCTGCTATGAAACATGCACCATCTCTATGTCTGCAGCAATACTCAGTGATTGTTTTCCAGTTTGCTGAATAATCAGCAGTGTTTTTTTAAGAAGCAGACAGTACTTAGGTATTCAAAATGACCACCTTGTACGCTCGTCTATGAAAGTTAAAATAGTTAAAGCCTTCATCCCTCATTTCCCAAAGGCAGGATCAAGAAATCAAGCTGAAGTAGACTAAATAGGAACACCATCTCTCCCGCCTAACTGAAGGGATGCTGCTTTCCAAATACTCTGCAAATATTTACTGAGAAAAGAAGCCATGCAGAGAGCATCCATGCATGAAGGCATCTATTTTGTACACAAAAGTCTGCATAAAATACCGAATCAGTCATTGTGATCCAGTTTCTATTTAATCCTTCTCTGTAGTCAACATTTCAAACCCTAGGCTGGAGATAAACTTCTATTTTTGCCTTTTCCCTCCAGCCCAGGAGTTACTAATACAAAATACCTGAACAGTGGGTCTGTTCTCCCCCATTGTTGTAAAAGAACCACTATCTATTATGTACTTGGGAAGCGCTGACATGCTGAAAGCTCATACACTATTATCTCCCTTTGTTAGCAGTACTAATTTATATTTTAGAAATGCCACATGTTGATAATCTGCAATATCTAAGAGGGTGCAAAGAACTGTGTATGACAGAGAAAGAAGTTGAAGGTAAATTAGCAGGAAACCTAACATCCTAATGCACAGGTCAAAATGCTAGTTCTGCAGACCTTGAACACAAGCATGTTTTAAGGATTGCAGAGGGAGACATGCAATAGAGAAGACTGCAGAATGAGCCCTGATTTAGTATCACATTGCTGCACAAACAAAAATCACAGAATCACAGAATTGTAGGGGCTGGAAGGGACCTCTAGAGATCATAGAGTCCAACCCCACTGCCAAAGCAGGCTCCCTAGACCAGGTTGCACAGGTAGGCGTCCAGGCGGCCACCTAAAATGAAGGAGCACACTGTATTTAGAATACACAAAACACTTTTTCTTCTTTAATCTAAACAGTAATTTTACACAACAATGTCTAAAATTCAGTATTGATGTATTTCAACAATTGAAATACAAGATGGATCTCTCAAAACCATTTTCTCACAATAAGCACTCCTCTAGCCTTGTACCAAAAAGGAGTATACTAATGCTGAAAAATATTAGCCAACCTACTACAATTATCTTGTGGCTTTATGTTTAAAAGAGCTATGTTCTTATTTCTTTGTAATAACACCAAACAAATTACTTTCTAGTGGATAAAACCTGCTTTCAGTAGATTCTGGAAAAGCTCTGACAATAAGCAAGAATTCAGCTCACATCAAGGACACCAACCTTTTGTCCTGTACAATATATGAAGCCATATTGTACATATATTATTATTTATAGTATCACACCAAGTACTTTCCAAATAACCAAAATCACCAATAACAAAAGGAATGAAAATGACTTTCATGATAATTTTGCATTGCTGAAACTCAGCACTCCAACTCCTAGAAATGCTCTGCCCCAATGAAATCAGAGAAAAGGCGAATGCTTCATGCTCTCTATTTCTTCTTCCTTTCTCTTTACAGTAACTGTGAAGAAAGGCTAAGAAGTATGGTGGGCAGCATTCCTCCGTTCCATCCTTCTCAAAAGAAGGGCATTACATAGAAGTCTTTACACAGACAAGACATCCTTCCAAACTGAAAGGACACGCTCTTAGTACTTCCAGACATATTTTATATTAAGGTCCAGAAATTACTTTCAAAAGTCTCCTGAGTTAAATTTGGGATCAAGACTCATGCTCGTGAGCCACTATGGTATGATCAGTATTTGCTTACAGTAATGGGCTAAATGTATAAAAACTCCTGTCAGGACAAACTTCCTGAAAGCATTTCTTCTGTTCTGCTTTTGCAAGCACACGGTTTGAACACACATTTATAAAATTCTGAATAGTAAATGCCATTTCACACATTTCTCTCTTTGAAGAAAGTCTGTCGCAATGGATGATGCACTACTGGAAGATGCTCTGACACTGCAGCAATGAGAGTGAATGCAGAACATGTAGCAATGAATGCTAGACTGAACAGCACTGTAAAACAGCATTATAAAATATTTGCAACATTTTAGTTTGCTTTACAGGAAAATCTGGTCATTTGATCCTGTAAGAGGCTTCTGTAACCACAACAGCCTCATGAAAAAAGCAACAGCGCTGTTCCAGCAAAACCAGGTCACACAGTCCATCTTTGCACAGTGATTTTACACAGCCTTTCAGATTCTAACAGTCCATTTAACAATAAAAACTAGAGCTCAATAATAATCACACCCAATTTAAAGCAAAACTATTATGCTTCAATGTGTTATTTCATGCACACATATATCCAGTTTGGAAGAACAGCTACAGCCTATCAGCCTTAGTCCAAGATATGTCAGCTGGAATGAGAAAGGCTATGCTGACTTTTCACAATCAATTTGCAGCATCCCACAGCTTTTTATCTCATTCACTCCCAAACAGATCGCAGAACACCCAGCTCACATGCCTCATAAATCACAATGATCCATGAATTCCAAAGATGCTCGCTAGGCCCAAGTCTGCCACCGTGAGCAGAAGCTGCAGAACTTTGCACCTCCACACCTACCTATGTCTGGACTACAACAGAACACTACCAGCTTCTGTCAGGCACGCTCCATTCACAAAGAAAGGTTGTAATGTTCACACAATTTAATATCACTCACAATCCATTCTTTCCGTCTTTTGAGAGTGTGCAGACAGGAAAGGACAACTATTATTTATACTGGAAACTGAAGCTAATCCAGGCAGCTGAAGTGGAGCAAAAAGCAGCAGAGAGCCAGCTGAACCACACAGAGGGACAGAACAGCCAGCAGCTCTGCTAACTTATGAATGGCTTAATGACATCCTGCAAAGGATGTCAATGCAAAAAGGAGCTACATGATGTAAAAGGTCAGAAAGAAGTTCCACTGTTCGCAGCTTCCCACAGTAAAAAAAGCTGAGGGCAGCTGGGAATGTGAGCCCTGGCAAGTGCAGCACTCTACAGGAAAGGAACATGCCTGAAGCTAAACGACTGCTAGCTCACAGCAGGAGAGTGCATCGGAACGAGAGGCACAGCTACAGAAGCAGAATTAGTTCTTTTCTATTGCTAAAATCAGCTGTCCTGTTAATCTTTTCCCCAAATCTGTTTCATATAAACAGTTCATTCATTTCAAATCAAGAGAGACAGGTGATAACGCTAGCTGTTAAAAAAAAAAAAAACTCAATTATTTTAGGAAAATGTTCCCCAAATGAGTCTCCACCTGAAGATTTGAACAGATTTTTTATTTATTCATTAGCTTTTTTTCTTTAAAATAAGTTTTAAGTATTCTAATCATTTTCTGTTTTGAAATTATTTCTGTTTTTCACTTTGGGGAAACAAACCTTTTGGTATTTTGAACTTCACTTTATTAAACTTAGATACGATCTGTAATGAATACATTATGTACCCCAAAACACTCATACACACATGCATTATATTCAGAAATAATATTAAGTCCTCAGGAATGCTATTTATACAACTTCTTGACTGTGAGGTCCCAGTCCATCTAACTATGTAAAAAAAAAAAAAAAAAAGCCAGGAAAGAAAAAGGAAAAAAAAGGAAAAAAGAAAGGAAGAAAAATATAGAAATCATCCTGCAGCCCCATCTAGTGCATAAGTGAGAATACTTCATCGTTGACAAGTAGGTATTATTTTAGGTCATGACTTCCCAAAATGCGACCCACAAGATATGCATCCAGAGGTGGCCTAGCAAGTCACACTGCCATATTTTGTATTGATAATCTGATGACAAGACAGATACATGGTGATTTGCAAAACATTTTACAGCTTTAGGATCACGCATTAGTCCATTATCCATTTAAGTAGTTAAAAGCACGTACTGTGACTCTCAGTTCTTTAACATTGTTTTATCTTCCTTTTGGCATAATATAACTACTTCAGAAAGACTATTCCCTTCAAAGAAAGAGTGCAGCAAAATTTATTATCTCAAACAAAGAAACAAGTAGACTATAATTTTTAAGGACTGATATTAGGAAAGTAGCAGATGCTGGTGGAAAGCTGAACTGGCCACTTATTTTGTATCACACCAAAATCCAGCTTGTATCTGTATCCACGCTTACCTGTATTACACAGATAAGGCAAAGATTCAGATAATCAAAACTGATTTATCTTCACAAGGGGCATTAGAAATCACTTTTCTATGCAGGATGGACAGGAACAGAACAGTGAGTGAAGCATGGGGCACTATATTTTCCCACACTCTTGGTGAGCTGATCCCAAAAGTTGACCTTTTCTGCAGGGGATACTCAGACCAAGTAGTGAATTAGGGCAGCCAGAACCCTCTGATCCAGTGAGGCTGGGCTGCAGCGTGCTCAGAACTGCCACCCAATCTCTCCCGAGGAGCAACAAGCTAGCACAACTTCTGCTGAAGCTCTGACTGCTTCAGTTTTTGTCACAAAGAAATTAGGAAGCTCATGCTATGGAAATCTGTGTGTAAACAGAGCAGATGTAAGAGAACTGAGAATTGAAAGCCAGAGTGGACCTACAGTTAATTCATGGAGATACCAAAAGATGACTTCCAGATTTATTCCAACCTTAAAAGCAATTGGAAATTTCATTCTGACAGAACGTCTTTGGCTCTCAAAGAAATATCATTTGTTTCAGCAAAAACTACAGGATAGCTGGAAAGGACGGGAAGGCTTGTGGAACAGAGACCAAAATTCTCCATCCTAAATGCCCATTTTGTTTGCTTTTCTTCCCTCTAAAAGCCACTGCCAAAGGACTATTTAATGGGATTTATAACACACTGAAAGTGTCACCACCGTGCATTAAAGAGTGGTAGCAATGACTAGTTCTAGCTAGAGTACCTATCTGCAACCACTACTGTATTTTCTAATGCTCCAGAAAAGTCAGAAAAAACATCTTCAGGTTGAAAGCCTGAAGCCTAAAAAAGCTTAGGCCATAGTTGCTCTTTCATACTTGTTTCACAAAGTATAGTAAAATTGTCAACTGTCTCTCACTCATTCAAGAAGACAAAAGACTTTTTATAATTAATGAAAAAGTTTGATTTACCTAATCTAAATGAAAGAAGAAGCTTGTTTGAATATAGCCCAAAAAATAAAGTTACTTGTTTGAAAATCCTCAACTACATACACAACATAAACAAATTTTCCTTACTGAAACCATTGTAATTCTGTGATTTAAACTTACACGCAGGAGTAGGGAAGCTGCAAGGCCTCCACTCCAGGTAATCCCAACAGAAATTTCCATTTTTATTTATAGACACTAACTGATAGATGAGAATTTTATGCACTCAAGTTTTTTTTTTTAAGGCCCCTCTAAACCTGGTATCAAGATTAAAAAGATAAAAGGGGTGCATTTTCATGTTCTCTTTAGGTCAGACATTCCATCACTATTTTCATTCACTGTTCTTTTCTATTTTCTCTCCTTCCTTCTCTATTCACTTCTGTTCTCAATTACAACAATGCAGAAAGGGAGGCCTGTTGACATGACAACATTACTATGCCTGAAATTCACTGTATGTCTGCTATACATAATACAATGCTTTAGAGAGGTTCATATACCACTTCTGAACAAACTGCAGGTTATATTACATTGTCTTCATTTGCCATAAAAGCCTTGCCTAAATGCTCTTTTCATTATTAATTAATGGCATAACTGTTATTTATGAGCGTGTACATACCAGGAAATTCAGAATATATTCTACCACTTTCCAGTCTCCAGCTACTATATAGAGGAAATGTAGGCTTCATGTTATTTTGTCATGGAAAAAATCCCTAATCTTTCCAGACTTTGAGTTATATGGCCTATCATCTTATCACTCAGTTCTTCCCTAAAATGCCTGCTCATTGCTGATTCAATAAATTAGTTCCCTACAGCTTATTTGTCAGGTAGCCCATACAATTATTATTTCAAGTGACTCACAAAGTTTTGAAGTTACAGCTTCACATCATTCTCATTGACACTGTGCCCAAGCAGTCATCAAACACAGATGAAGAAAGGCTTCTTCATTTATTTTTACAGGCTCAGCTATAGAATTCAATTACCAGTGTGGAAGCCACGATGCAGCCTTACAATGACCTACCTGTTCTGTACTAATTCACTCTTAAAAGAATGTAAGATACAATACTTTGCCCTAAATGATCTACTACAAGAATATGCAATTGTAAATAAAAACCTGTGCTGCAGCAGCCGAAGTCTGAATTTCTTTGGGGATTTTCATGCTAATAATATGTCTTTGCTGCTTGCACTGACTTTTCACAAAGCCCTTCCACTGTACAACAATGCAGATAGGTCATCTTCAACACAGGGAAGGACATTAGGGTCCCAATTTACAGAGAATCATAAAATACAGAAGAATAAAACCAGCTTTTGCTACCATCCTGATACATTACAGAAGACAGCTAAGGTTCAGGCCGAACAACATATTGGACCAAGAGTCTCATGAGATGATACAGTCTTTCTTTCAACTTACAACTATACGTACTAAGTCCAGTCACATTATTATGGCATACATTCTTCACTACAAATATTAACCTTGATATATTATGTAATTAAAATGAGAAATTAGACCACAACTCTAGATGTAGCAGCACATACAAACAGACAGCACAATCTCTGGAAATTTTTCATGTGTAACCTGACAAGGGAAATTTGAGTCATCCTGCCTACCATGGACACACACTGTGGTGGCCATGATTACAAATCTAGCAAAAGTTGGTATTGCAACTGTATGTACTGCCTGGAAAATATCATAGAAAGTACTGCTTAAAGCTAACATGTTTCTGATACATCTCACTAGGGTACAGATCAAAAACATCATACCAGTAGTCGTAACTCTCATCCCAGTTGTCAAAGTGAACCAGAAAACGATTGTCCACCATGTCTGTTACCGTAGCAACACAAACGAATGTAGGGTTCTTTTTGTCTACGGCTTCCAGCTTCATCCCTACTCGAAATCCCGATGGAATCACTGTCTACATAGAGAAAGACATTTAATTAAAGATAAATACTATAAATCCAGAAATCTCCCCACTGTTCACAATCAATACATTTATGCCATTTCCAAGTTTCCCAAATAGCTGCTCCAACAGAGTGGCAGCAGCCTAATTAGTTTACATGAGAGATGCTCGAACACAGAGAGACTCATGGTTTATAAAGTAAAAAAGAAGTACTGAACATGATGCTAAAATTAAATATATCAGTTTCGACTCTGTCTTGGATACTCTTTCTGAAAGACAGTGCTTGTCCCACAACACTGTGATGTGAGACACACTAGGAACAGCAAACTATTAAGATTCACTTAATATACAATTTCTGCATGTATCAGGTATTTAAACAGATTATTAAAAGAAATTAAAAGTGAGAATTGCAGAGATGAACTGAAGTGAAGCCTGCCATCGCTGAAATGCGCTGTAAGTCTAACATATATGCACACTAACTACTTTCCACACTACCAGTAACAAATGAATACTTACTGTATTCTGGTTTTCAAACAGAGATTTAGGAGCAGCTTGCGCCTTGCATGCCTTCAGATATGAGGGCCAGCTGAATTCTTCTTCTTTATATCCTAAATAAGAGTCATAAAAGATGGGCAAAAAATAAGACAGGTAAGGGATACAAGGTGAATGCAGTTGATTTGATCTTAATTGTTGAAATTACTTTTTTCATCCAGTTGTGAAGTTCTTCTTAGAATTTCAAAACTGAAGAGCTTATCCACTGCTAACAATTTATTCTATCTTCATATAAACTACATAAGAAAAAAATATTTTAGAACTATTACTGATTTTACCCCAATATGAACTCAATGCATCTCTGAAGGATCACTATGTTGGATTATTAGAAATTGAAGTTGGATACACTGTATCTTACAGAATTCAAAAGAATGTTGATGAAGCTCTTCCATTTATTTATTTTTTTCTGCATCTTTTATTACAGGGAAGACTCATGTTGTTTATTTAGGGCAGGATGATCTTCCTTACAAAAATGTCAAGATTTCTTTACACTAACTGAACAAAGTACCACTGCACATTATTAATTTCCTGTAGTTTGCTAGGACTGACATTTAAACTGTTCCTAATCTTCATCTAGAAGGAAGAGTAGCCATATAAATGATGCACTAAGTGCCAACTTAGGAGACTTCAGCTCAGTTTCAGTTTCACCTTCAAAATGATGCAGGGAGCACTTCTTACAAAATTACTGCTCTTTTACTGATCTCTGTCCTCTGAGTCCTGATCACCAGACACAAAGGTCCTCAATGTAAAGAATAACATTTAGGGAGAAGCCTAGAAACAAAAATTTGTAATTCTTCAAGGTATCAAAAATCACAGTAAGACAGCTTGATATTATAATCTCTCTCACTTCCAACAAAACTCTCCAAGCAGCACAGGCTACAAGTCACCCCTCTTTCTGCAAAAATGCCACATCTCACCACATCTCTTTTCTCTGCCCCTCAGCTACCCCCAGCTCTCATGATCTGACTCACACACACAACAGATAAGCCCAGAGCAAGTGCTCTCTTGTGACTTTTCAGTCTGTGGCTTCGATTTCAGATTCATCAAAGGCCCTGAAGACCCAAAAGCTTTTCTAAGTCAGTCAGTCTAACAAAAGAAACTTCCACACTTCCTACAGACTTCACCTTACTTTACCACTGATACAGCAAGACCACAAGTGGTTTTAAAGCAAACTCCCTAGGATATATCAAAACAGTTGTTTACACCACCAATGCCACAGATTTCCATATGGACTTATAGTGTAAACTGCCCCCTACATGCATTTTCCATATTTTTATTCTATGCACTTAGAAAGAAATCTAAAATTTTGCTGATAGTTTGCATCTTCTAATATTTTCTTAGAGAAAAAGTAAAATAATTCATAACATATCAAACTGCATAAATTGGTCACATTAAATTGTTTAGATATTTAATCACTAAAGCAATGATTAAGAGCTGTAAGCACAAGGAGCTTTCTTCCTTTATTCACCTGCTGAATAAGTTTTAGGCACACTTACTTTAATTCATATGTCATAATCCAGTAAAACAAGATTCAGAACACTAACAGCTCTGGTGAGTGATTTCCTTATCTACTGAAATGTGTGAAATGTGTCACCTCTTGACTATTTGAAGTGCTGTTCAAATATGTCACAGACTATAATAGCTCTGTTTAACCTTCTGAGAATCCTGTATTTTCAAAGACATCACAGATGTCCTTCTGCTGCAAAACTAGAAAAAATATCTTTAATTGATGAACACCCAGTTCTCCTCCATCTCCTTACAAAGTATGACCCTACAATATCACTTGTTCTTTCCCATTTGTTTTCTGTTTCACATGCAAGCTAATCTTGCATCATGACAACAAAGAAGTCTCACAAGGATGAGAGCAGTTTTCAGCAATTAAACCTCATCAATAATTGTAGAGTTTACTGCTGAGATGAAGCAAAGTAGCCAAGCCACATATAGGGCAGAATACTTTGCTTGTCTCTGATAAAAATACCAGAGAATGATCTTGTTATTTAAAAGTTAAGATTATGTTCTCAAGGATAGTAGGATTACATAGCTGTGCAGGATGACAACCAGATTCCTGACAAGTACCTCCACATTTCCTCCCAGTGTATCTCTCTCAACACCTCTGACAGGCTCCATGACTTTCCTAAGTAAAAGAGCTACACTGGTTCAGTGTGGTGAAAAAATAAACAAAACATAATCTTAGCAATTTAAGACTTGAAGAGAAAATGAAGAAATTTCATAAAAGTGACTTGGAGAAAGACAGTAACTTTCCTCCAATAATAATAATTCATGATTAACAGAAGATGAAGTTTTCTAAATGAGGCATTTATGATGGAAAATATGACAAACTTTTGCCACAAAAATAAAACATACAAAGTTAGCTTTTCAATAACTCTAGAACTCATTTGTTACATATTACTTCAATGGAGTCCAACTTTCTGAGAAAAAATATTATTTGTGTTCAAGAAATCACTATTTCTACACAACCAGTTATGCAGAACAAGGAAGTTATGTAAGAAAGTGGCAGCATGGAGCAGTCTTGCCCTGAAGCCATTGAGCAGCTTGCGAAGAGCTCAGAAGAGCTGCAGCACATGCTCCTTCATATTCCTACAAGGCTCAACTAAAGAAACGCCACCTTCTCCTCACATACACTTCTGGCGGTTTTATTCTTACCTTCTCCATCTGAGAGCTTGCATCCACAGTTTTTTAATACTTTATAATGCACATCATCTTCTTTATATTCGTCATTTTGCAGGTGTTCTAGGGCCTATTATCCTACTCTATGTCAAAACACACCATTCATTTATGTCATTCTCCTGCGCCCAGGGCTTGCTCCCTTTCTCCCCACACACTCCCTTCTCTCCCCAGACGGGAGTCTATTTGTCTCCTTTGTAATGGTACTGTTCAATACAGACACTCTCCAACCACCAAAATAAAATAGTTACATAACCCTGAAATGGAATAATTAAACAAGCAAATTCAAAATATTTCAACACACTTGTGCCATTTACTTAAACTACGTGTAGATTACATTTTCAGGTTGTAAACTTTTTTCTCCCTCTCAATATCTTCATTCTTTTTTTGTCTCCATTACAAGCTAACTCTCTGAGGCAAAAGCAGTCTTTATTAGTCTATAACAATGAATGTACATAGTTAATATGTAGTAATGAAAATGTCCTGAGACCTTCCACCAAAAGATTCTCACCTGCCAGGATGCTGCTGGTTTACTTACAAAAATAATTTATTTGGGGTCTACGTTTGTTGCTTAACTTTCTTTCCTAATGCCTTATGCATTACTTCTCTGATTCATTTTGTTCCTTGCTTTCTATGATTTTCCACCAAATTAAAAACGCAAGATTTCAACCTCAAGATTTTAGCAAGACTTAAGACAGAGTTTCATTTGTCTTGTTCAAATATTCTGACTAAAAGAACAAAAGCATTTCTGCCAAAATTTTTTTTACAACATTACAAAGATAGTCTCAATCTGAGGAAATAAACACAATTCAAACTAAACAATACCTTTTGGTGGATGAAGCTTGTGACCTGTTTTTTCACACCATCCAACAGGATGAATGTCTGAAGAATCAGCATTCACCCAGAAATCGTAACAGTCTGGGTAGCCATCAAAGTGGAGTCGTATTCTGTAGCCACAAACCTAAAAGCAAGAATGTACAGCATACAACACTTAGGATTTAAGATCCTCACCCCATATATATAACAGCTTATGTTCAGTATTATGCATATTAACAGTGTGTTTTCAGTCAGCTTTTTATCTCTGCTCAAGCTTAAACTAGATAACTTAATAAAAAAGAAAGCATGATAAAGAAGTAAAGGTATTCTCAATCTGAGTGCTGCCCCTTCTGGTAACAAGCATTAACTAAGAGCTGGATACTGCTATTACTGCTCAAAAATTTGAAAACTGTTCCAGCCCAACATCAGAATAAAACAGAAATCCCAGAAAAGACTATGGATACGTATCTGATACAATCACAGAGCAAGTGTAGATAATGATGTTTTGAAGCTATCCTGATTCATCAGTGTGAGAGAGAATACTGCTAGAACTCCAAAAATGACTACGTTCAACATAGTCTCCAGAACTGTCATTAAACATGAAAAGTCAATTGAGAGATGCCCCAGAACTTCATTATTCCATAAAGTAGTAAGATAATCATTGAAGAAGGGAAAAACAGGAGATGCAGTCCCTCTCTTCCAGACTAAGGTTGTTCACATCTTCCTGAGTGCCAAATGCGATAACTTTTCCTGCAGTCATCAGTGAAATTCTTTTAACATCACAGTCACCCTATTATAAATTTAATTTACACTTTCAGTTTGTCAGCTCAGAATTACACAGAATCTATGTCACCTCAGGATTTATGACTGGTCATTCTGCCATAAAACATAACCTGTCACTTACTGGTAAGTATCCAGTACACAGGCAATACTCATCTACTGACATACAGCATCCACAACAAAGTGGAAGAAATCCACAGAAACGGAATATGACCATTCAGAAGTGGGAATGAAAAAAAACCAAGGTCATTAAAATATAAACGGTGAAATTACTACTGTCTAGAATACCAGTGATACACAGCAGAGTACCTACCTATTTCTGTTTCCTCATTTTACTATACAGAACAACTCCTTTCCAAAGAATGAACCTTACTGAAACTGTAAAAATTTATGTACGTTTAATAAGACTTATAAATTGTAATTGAGAAGTGGGTTCTCATCTATGTTATTAAATGCAAAGAAACTTCTCATGAAAAATATTAGTTCCTAAGCCAGCAATAAGATAAAAAACATTTGTATTGCATACTAACTTGTAGAGGTTGCCAGTACAGCCAATTTCAGTCAATAAGCCTGAAAAAAAAATTGTAGCACAACTGCAATGAAAAAAAAAAGAAAATAAAAAGCTAGATATTTCTGTCAGTGAATGTGCCAACTGAAATACTATCAAACCTCTATAAAATCACTAAAATCAGTTGTGAAAGTTAAGATTTTTCTACTTCCAGCTGCTGTTCTTCCAGTGGAGTTTCTTTTGTGATTGTGCACCATGGCTGCTCTTAGCAAACTGACGCTCGCTAGGACGTTACCTCAGCCACCGTGAGAACACAGTAGATTGACTGGTGCTCGGGATCCACACCCTCCAGCTTCATCCCCACTTTGAATCCATTTTTGTTGTATGGGAAAGACTGATACTGCAATGGAAAAGAACAGTTTCAGTACTTTTGAAAGTATACCCAAGAAAAACAGAACATTTTTACAAGAAGAATGGTCATTGTTTATTATTTGTGTTTCTGAAGGAACTAATACATTATTTTGCATTAACTTCTGCATTTTTAAAAACATAACTAAGGAAAAGAGAAACTGATTACTATTTGAAAAGCGCAGTGCTATTAGAATGATGTCAAGCTTTAGAGTACTATGTGGAATTAGAAAAAGTTACCCAAGGAGAAAACAAAGTTTGCCCTCAACTTTTTTCACTAATTGCCAATAAAACAGTCTAACAATGGAATTATTTATTCTTCGGTCTGTACAGTGACTTTGACAAGTTTCTGGTAGCCAACATTTCTATAATATTCACAATGGTGATATTCTATTTTGTCTCTTCTCCATCTCAGGCCATCAAAAATGAATTGTAAAGCAGAAATACAAAATCGTTTCTATATAGGGGTTGCCTCTTTAACATCATTTTCTCCTTTAGGTGTTGAATCTAGATAACCTCATTTTCCATGAACATTTTTGCATTAGTGGAACATTATTACTCCTTCAGAGGTCTACAGAAAAGCTGGGGACGGGCTTTTTTGAGGGCAGGTAGCACCAGGATGAGAGGCAATGGCTTTAAACTGGAAGAGGGTAGATTTTGACCAAGATATTAGGAAGAAATTCTTTACTGTGAGGGTGGTGAGACTCTGGAACAGGTTGCCCAGCAAGGTTGTGAATGCCCCCTCCCTGGAAGCATTCAAGGCCAGGGTGTATGGGGCTTTGAGCAACCTAGTCTAGTGGAAGATGTCCCTGCCTATAGCAGGGGGGTTGGAACTAGATGATCGTAAAGGTTCCTTCCAACCCAAACCATTCTGTGATTCTTATATTACATTACAATGAAACCAGAACAACATTAAAAAAAAAAAAAAGTGAAATGAGGCTAAGCAGAATGAATATTTTCAACAGGAAGGCAATGGCTTCCCTGTATCATGCTCCTTGTTCTTCATTAAAGAAGGAAGCTATGCATACTGAGGTTAAATTAAAGGAGGGGAGGGAGAAAAGAAGAAAATCAGGAAAAAAACTGAATAAAAATCAAAAAAGGTTTTCCAGGAGTTACTAAATTCAGTTACTGATAAAACACAAGAGAAGTATTACATGTGTTCCCCTTCCTTTTCTTGCTGTCTTTGATTAGCAAGGTACAGGACATTTTTCTTACCCTATGTGGCAACGCTTGTTTATACAGAGAGTTAGATACTAAAACTATTGTTGTAGGCTTCTGATACCAGTACATCACATGCTTTCATCACAAATTTTCCCTGAACTTAGACAAAATACTAACAACAAAGTTTTAAACAAAAAGAACATATGCATTACCAAATAAAAATCAAGTATAGTTAAAACAATATACAATCCATTCACTCAAAATCTTAAGAAGCAAAAGAAGAAATGCAGAGGAATAAGAAAGTGAATAAAAAGACAGAATATATTTGTGCCAAAACATCCAAAACTCTTCTGGGAAATGAATACAGAGAAATACAAAGAGAGGATCTGTTTTACCTCACTTATGCTACCTAGAAGTTATACATGCTATCCAGCCATCTACAGAACCTTCGCAGTCAATGAAAGGTGAGACCTCTGTAGGTCTCTACATGAAAGGATGAGAATCCTCTCTTTCATGGCTCTGGCTGCAATTCATCTCAATAATAAGTCCAGGAGAAAAAAGAAAATGCAGTATGTGGCACAGGGGCAGGAATACACAGTCAAGGGGAAGGGAAATGAAGAACTAGACCAGCTGAAGTCAGCCTAAAGGGGCCAGCTAATAGATGAAGAGTCCCTCTAAAAACAGGTTAGATTTTGTGGAGCTCAGTTTGACAGATCAAGAGTGGCTGACTAAAGTACATGAATTTGAAAAGTTATTTCATCTTAGCAATGCCATACTTAAGGTTTTTCTTACCAATGAACATTTAACAAAGTTACACTATGTGTAATTCTGGATACTTCCTCGAGATGAAAGTAAAAACAGTATTTTTAAAAAAATCACTACACTGAAGTTTTCCAAGCTCATCTTGATGCAACAGTCTTGCAGTTATCACTGACTGCACCAAAATAAAATATTTTAGTGTAAAAATGAAATGTTGGAGATAGCAACACATTGAGGAATTGTAGCCAAAAAGGACAGATATTTTGCAAAAGCAGGTACAAAGAAACTAAACTATTAAGTCACAGATCTTTTTCTTCCTTCATGAGTATAATGAACATTGTAAACTTCAAATTCTACAAATAGTATCACAAAGGTTATGCAAATATCACACAGCTATTTCCTGAAATATGAGACATGAATTATCCACAACGCTTTCCATCATCAAATTGAAAAGTTTTAAGGCAACACAATATTTCTGTTTCAGTAAAATAACAAGCAACTTTGAGTAGACTAATAACTTTAATGCTATTTAACAGATTTCAATTTTTGTGCATTATGCTCATGTCATACAGCACCGGAGATAAAGTCTATAACAAATTTAGTTATCATGCATTTCCTTCATAATGAACATTTAAAGATACATTGTTAGGGAGAGAAATAAGAACAAAAGAGTAAAGGTAAAAGGAGTCAGCAAATGAGCACATGACAGACTGGGAATTAGAAATGTTTTTCTGAGATGCAAGAACATAGACAAAACCCAGAAGACTGTGTTAGGGGAACTGGAGATTGAAGAAAAACCAAACTCAAGGGTCAGTTAATTTCCTTTTCTCAGAATAATAAGATCTTGTCAGTCGCAACCTGGAAGTGAGTCCGAGATTTAAGAAACAGGTAGTGGGAAGGCTTCTCCGTCATCCTAACCATTTCTAACAAAGAGTACAAAAAATCCCGTTGAAAACTACTGCTTCTGAACTGGAAAAAAAAATACAGTAATCCTCAAAAACCAAACAGGAAACAAGGATTCTAAATTGTTGCTGGGTGTGTTTTTGTTTGTTTGTTTTTGTTTCAACACTAACGTTCATGTGATTTGCTTGTCCATTTGTAAAATGGAGTAGTATTACCTGGCCACTTCCGATGGGTATTAAGAACCTTCTCTCTGCTACAGGGTTTAAAAATACTGTACACTAAATAAAAAGCTGGAGTTACCCAGGGGATAAAAACTTAAAAAGAAAATATTAAATAAGATACACTGAATTAGGAAGGTACTCTGTGAGGAAACAGAAAAGAAACACTACATCATCATATCATTCAAGACTTCATCACTATGCACAGTGCCCAGTAAGACCACTACATGCCTGTGTGCAGCAGCAGCAGTGTTTCATGGAACTTCAGACAGGCAGAGCAACACATTTTAAATCTACATTTCAGATAGTGACACTACTTACCGAGATTTTTTTGTCAGTTTTTCAACCAGTGTATAGCACAGGGGGATACAACAAATGATGGTCAAGTAACTGTCGTTCTTGCATTTAGAAATTTTTGGATTCTCTACACTGCAATATTCTTTACTTCTTAAATTAATTTTGTATCTCAGCAATGTCTAGAAGAACCAATTAAAGGTCAGCACCACACGCACATGTAAGCTGAAAAGCTAATCCCTGCACAAGAGATTCAATAGTTGGAGTGTAAAGCAAACAAAAACAAATGGATGCAGGAAACAGACTCCATGTTAAGGATAGAATTATCAAAAAGTAGTATAATAACTGTCAGTATTATACAGTGCAGAAGTACAGCAGCTGAGAATGTTCACATGTTTTGCCAGCTTTTGCAAAAGAAGAGAGCAGCATGAAAGCTTTGTTGTTTTGCATACAGAGCTCTCATCCAAGCAAGAGACACCACAAGCAAAACCACTGAAATGGCATATGACAAAGACTACCATAGCAAGCAAAGGACAAGCAAGAGGTGATGATGTGGCATCTAATCAGATGACAGGCAAAATGGGAACAAGGTAAACTAGTATCAGATGTAATAAAAAAACATAACTTCAGCAAGAGCTGCAAAAAGACAGGTAATATAATCAAAGCAACAAACTGAAAAATGACCTTTGTACCAGCTTTCTAAGCACATTTAAAGAGAACAATATGCAAAATGGCACATAAAAATGATACATATCAGATTTTTAGCCTCAAAAATTACAAGGAAAGACTGGAACTTGCAGACTTTGGAAAAGCAGCTCTTTTCTATGGTCTCAGCTGACAGCATTCAACTAAAACCACACATTTCTTTGAAAAAGCAGAGAGATAACCAATTTTACATATATTCTGAATACTTTGATGATTGCTGATGCATTGCTGTAACCACATAGGTTTACCACTAGAGAAGTGTAACATCTTATTATTTTTATTTCAATTGATTTCCCTAGAAATTTCCTGATCTTCACTGGTTGATGGCGATTTCAACCAGAAGGTCATACCTCTTTAAAAAGCTTAGTAGGTACTGCAATAGCCTTTTCTTCCTCTAGATAGGATGCCCAACACCATGCTTGCTTCCCTTTAGAGGATACAGCTGTAAAGGATAGAATAACAAAAGATTTCTCTGTTAATTTCTCTAGAAAATAAGCATTTTGAAGTTTATAACATACCAATCTCAAATCTACATCTCATTAAATGCATACATGGTGTTTCTTGGGATTTAGTTCAAGAAAACAGTAGTTGTGTAGGTTTAAGGCACCATGAACATGCAGGTTTGTACAGAATCATTTCCATCGGTTCCAATCTCAATTAGTAAGAAGAAAAAGCTCTTTCACGTGATGAGAACAATTTACGTAATCTTGCCTTCTGCCTCTTTTCCCTTATTGCTCCTAAAGATGTATAATTTGCAAACACACTTAAGAAGATCAGATCAAATCATACAAAGTAGGTCTGTATTTTAAAAAAATTCTTCAGAAAAATAAAATTCCAATTCACTAAAGCATTTTAAATTGTGTAGCAGTCATGACGTTCTTTTTTTAACCTTAGTTGAAACACTTTATTCTATGACAGTATTCATCACTTTGTAGTTTTTGGGTAGAAAGTCAGTGATTTAACAATAATTTTTCCAAACCATCAGAACTTTCACCAGTCATTTCTTCCAGCCCCATTTTTTCACTAGCATAAATAGAAACTACGTAGTATGGACACTTGCATATACTTGCATATGCATTATTGATTATAGTTCGTCTTAAGGAAACAGCAGTGAGTAGCAGGTTTTAGGCCTCGAAAGCAAGGCACTAACTGTACTAGCAAAAGCCAGGAATTTAAAAAACAGATGGTTTGTGAGGCTGGCCATGTACACATCTATTTTCATACACCTCCACTCCGCTCTGCTGTTCACTGCCTAAAATGCCTCCTCTGTGCACGGAGCTTAGCAATTCAGATCATAAGCTTGTGTCAGCAGGAGGATTTCTCGTCATCCACAACGTGATCCTGGTCTGATTCTGACTGCAGGCTACTCACAAGAGAAATAAGCCTCTTAAATAATACTCTGGCTAAGTGTGTTTTATTTACAACGTGAACCGTAACATTAGTGATGCCAAACTCTCCCAAAGAAAGCCATAATTCAACCAAAAGATAACAAAATTCAGAATCACGGCAATCGTTCAGTGCTTTTAAAGCCCATTTTACTTCTGATAAACCCAGCTGTTATCTGTTCTCTTATTTAAGAGATGCGTTGCTTAGCACAATAATACTGTTATATGCTTGGTTCTGAATATACTCTGTTCCATTATATCACAGTTTATGTGCTGAACTGAAATTTTCTGTAACAAACAAGACAAATCTATACAAATCATTCTGTCAGTGGGCAGCAGTGTCCATTCAGCATCAGCTTTGTGCTTGTATCTCACATACTTGATATGGTCTCAGTTTTGGATACAACTGCAGAAATGATATTTATATTTCAGGAGTAATTCTATCTCAGGAAGAGAATCTTCTGTAACTTTTCCACATCGTATCCTTGATCAGTATATCATATACCTAGTGTGTAGCAGAACTACTTCGAGCTCTGTGCTGAAGGTAACTTCTGGTAATGGCTCCCAGTATACCAAAAGAAACACCCTGGAGGGCAAGACGTAGCTTTCTGGTGAGTACTGATTTTCTGAATCTCCCAAAAAGTATCTATCATATGAACAGCTTGAAAAAACAGTGCTCATTTAAAATGTTTTATTATGCCACTTCATGGAGTATATTTCCCTTCGGACTGATTATAGCAATTATTCCTAAACAGTTCCATAAATGTGTCTATTTCCAGCCACACCACAGATACAAAATTGATCCCCAAGGAAAGAAAAGGAAACTTTCACTTTTGCTTAATACATGTCTTTCAACATCTGGGAACTCAATGGGTCTGATTCTCCTTAATACTGGCACTCTTTAGAGGGATGAAAAAAAATCTAAATTGTGCATCAGCTACATTTACACTTACTATGTGATTCCACACTGCCAGGCTCTTTGTAAAAAGCAAACAATCTCCGAGAGTTGTTTTATGTCCCCAAAGTTTCCACTTTGTTCTCTCAGTTCTTCAGTCCTTACAACTTAATTACTATAAGTAACACTGACACTGTCTTTTTGCAGATAGGCAAAACCGTACTGAATAGTGGATAAAAATTCGGTGAAACAATGCTGACAATTCTCAAAAAGAGATGGGTATCACATAAATCAGTGATACTTGAGATTTTGTTTAATAATTTAACTTACTTTGTTTCAAAACTGTTATTTCCCCTTTTCTTTTTCTCCTGGCTCTCTGTGAGACTCTCAAAATTCTGCCTTCAGATTTGTCCTCCTAAATAAAAAGAGTACAAATGTTAGTTTAGAAGTCTAATAGCTAAAAAAGAGACACACAAGGTTTAACTTCGACTTCATTTAAACTGGTTCCACATAGATCTCCTCTACCTCAGACAAACCTGTAGATGTCTAATAAAAACAAAGCAAGCAACCAGTGACAAATCACAGCAAACACAGTGGAAAACACAGACAGAACACTCCCGGAACCTGGCTGTCAGCCAGCATGGCTTTGTATATGCCAGGGACAGATCAGAGAGCCTTCAGCAGGGCTGACTGAGCTGGACACAAATAGCAGTACTTTTGATATGTTCGTGCTTCCAAAATATTGTGAGAAGGAAAACCTTTTTCACAGCTTTTTCTGCTTTGTTCAAATGTATAATTACTTGACTAAACATAAAATGGCACTGATCTTTTTTATTTATTTCATTGTTTGTGTAGTAACAGCTTTCCTAGCATCTGAACAGATGAACAAAATAAGTACTCATTGGGAGGGCAGACACATGGCAGCAAAGGAGCTGTCCCCAAATTTTTCCCAAGGACACTGTTATAAAGACAGCTGTGGACTCTCCCTCAACACCTATTGTGTCTTTCCACAATTCTGTGAATGCAGTGCTCTCTCCTTCTCCCTCCAAACAGTGCTACTCCCACTAACAAAACAGCCGTTGTGAGGAAAACAAACACTATAGGAAGGTGCTGTGACTTCTTGTTTTCAAATCAAAAATAACTCCAAAAGGAAAAAAAAAAAAAGGTGCCCCAAAGTGCATTACACTGCAGCATAAAACAAACCCAAATCCCAGTCAGTTATTCATTTCTACCTTCACTCCTTCAGGAAGTATTCCACAGCCAACCAGAAGAGTGAGAGATTTAGCATTTATGCCCCCCGAGGAACAAGACAACACATGTGTAAACTGGAAGCCACCTTGAGATTTACAGTGGACAAAACCCCCTACTATTAAACTCATCCACTGCTAAAAATAACAAAGCTGTTAACACTGTGCATGCTGCTTCTTCTGGCTCAGAAAAATATCTTAAGTACAGATGAAATGTATCTAAGTTCCAGCATTTTAAGTTTTAAGTAGCAACCACCACTACAAGCTAGAGTCTGCCAAAAGCCTACTACAAAACAAGACAGGCCAATGACAGCAAGAGCCACATGAACTTGGAAGGTGGTTGAGTCACCATCCCTGTATGTGTTTAAAAACCGTTTGGATGTGGTGCTCAGGGACATGATTTAGCGGTGGGTTGTTAGGGTGGTATAGTTAGGTTGCGTTTGGACTTGATGATCTGGAAGGTCTTTTCCAACCTGAGCAATTCTGAGATTCTATGCTTCTAAATTTCTTGTGTGAGGAAGTCTTGGAGGTTAGATTACTCATCTCTGTAAGCAAAATCAGAGCTGGACATGGCTACTTTGTTAGCTTTAGTGTGTTTTTATATCCTTGTGGAGATTATGGTAATCACCACTAACGATAAGTCAGAACACCAAAATCAGACAATTTGCACAGGCTCTCTCCTGCATCAAAGAAAGTCCTGGTAACTGTTGGCTGTGCTTTTTTAAGGCAAATTACATTACAATCAAAAGTACACTCTCCTTAACTCTAACAGAACTTTATTTTACAAATAAATTACTGGTCTATAATTGTTTATTCATGTGTAGAGTAACAAAGTAATAGGCACTGGGAAATACATTGTCTTATTTTCTATACTACAGTCCCAACAAATCTGGGTTAGCATCAGTTTTCCTTTACGTTCCTTTCTCTCTGTTCTTAAAAAAAAAGAAAGGAAGGAAGAGGAAAAAAAGCAGTTTCTATCAGTTCATTGTCAACAATTAGAATTTGCTGAAGAGGCATAATTAAACTGGTAAGCAAACCAACTACCTATTGTGCCTTTGATGGAGTGATGAAGTCAGTTCTATTTGTAGAGTGATGAAATTATTGACACTGCAATATAAGGCAAAATTCCTACTAAAATGTTTGCAGAAATGGGTTTATGATGCATACTAACAGTTTCATCAGGATTTTCTTTCTTCTCCTCATTATCCCTGGTCTCTTCTTTGAGAGGTAATTTTGTTTTTCTTTTCCGAATGACTTTGGATTCATCATCCCCATTGCATTCCAAGTTGGGCTTTTCCTCCTTTGGTTCTCTATTACAGGAGCAACACAATGGTAAAAAAAAAAATGATATTATTTCATTTCTCATATTCATAACACAAGTAAAATGTAAGTAAATCTAAAGGTCAAATGCTGGAAGGTCCTACGGCATTATGCAAAATATATTCTTAGAAAAACTACTGAAAATTACATCCATCAAAAAATTAAGCTGAAAAACAAACAATAGAACTGCAAAAGGACAGCTGTCAGCCTGCACTGAACAGGTTCAGCATGTTTCAAACAGTAAGTGTTTTCTCACGTACCAACAAATCTGGCAGAGAAGCAAACTGAAATGTTTAGGACTGCCAGGCAGTTTACAGAAAAGAAAGAAAAGGTAATTATTAAGACTGACAAATCCAATTTGAGAAAGTTGATATGACTGAACAAATTGCTAAATCAGAACAGAAAACGGTGAAGCAATTAACTAAAAATGGGGGAAATGCACAAAAACATAGATGTTAAAAATTCCTCTAATGCAGAATGCAACACGGAATGGACCTACTAACTCAAGTCTTCATTTATGATGAGATGAAAAGCACTAGCTCAAAGAAAAGGAACTGAGAAACCACAGTATGTTCATGTTTTTGCTCACTGTCATCTATAATACAGCTCTTGAACTTAATTACAATTAACTTACCACACCAACCATCTAATTACCGATTATCTTAATTCCAGTGATTATGAAACAGGGTGGGTGTTTGACACTGATTCATACATCCCATAGACTGTATCCCTGTTTGCATCTGACAGCAGAACACAGCATCCTCTGAGCAAAGACTGCCTTCAACACCAGCATTAGACAAAAAGCAAATGTTTCATAATGCACCGAGTTTAAAAACAGTGAAAGAACATTATAAAATGCTGGAGAGTCATCAAAACATGGCTGCCCCACCATTAACATTTTATTCCACCACTTTTATCTCATGCTGCATTAACGCCAAATTCTTTGTTTCTATGCTTCATAATAGTACCTACTTGTTTTTTACTTGCTGGGCACATTTCTGGCTGCAAAATTTCCCTTCAGGAACAAATTCTTCTACAGTACCATAGTGATAACAGTTTTCACAGAAAACAAGTCCATCCATTTTTGCAGTTTCCTTCAACTTTGTGGGGATCCCTGTCTTTTCTGAAAAGGCTGCACAATGAAAAAATAAATTCACTTAGGTGATACATTTCCAATGATCCTTAGCAAGCCTTGTAAGCAAACAGAATGAAGTCACGTCACTTTTGTTAGAACAAAGAACTGAGAATTAGTGTCTGCATGTGGTTTATTCACAACAAGTAACTTGGGTTTTCATACTGCAACACCAGAAAGAATCTACTGATTTCATTCTTCTGGCATCATTGGCACACTGACACTGCTTGAAGTGGCTACTCATGGAAAGAGTGAATTTTGTGATAGTAACTGTGCTGACTATCTAGAGAGTTGTTGCACAGAGTTCATCACCTCATGTCCCACTGACGTGCCTCATTTTTGACATGTAGAGTCATCTGGGGAGAATTTATCTTGTAATAGCTTATAACTTCTGGAAATAAATCACTGACTACATTCCAGTCTTCTACTGCAGCAGCTATTGCTCAACAACCCTGAGGTCTACCAAAAGTGAAAAACAAACAAACAAACAACTAATTTGTAGCAAATAGATTTTAAAATACTAAGTTACTAACTTATCCTAAACTATGACTTCCCCTCAAGAGGCATGTAGCCTAGGAGAGGATGCTGTTTCTTTTGCTCACAGTCAAGTATTTAGCACTGAAGTTCTCCAGTTCCTAAAGAAGGCAGTTCACTTTGCACTCCCAAAAGGCAAATTTCAAGTTGCTATTTCTTTTGTTTGAACACCAAACTGTCTTTAAAAATTGAATCAAATGAACTCTTGTGTGCAGACCATCTCCACTAGAATAATACATTATTTATGCAATATATTTACACTCCAGAGTCATTAGCAGTTCAAACCAACCATTTCCTCTCAGAACTGAAAATTTTAGCAGTATTGTATCTTTTGGGGAGCAATAAGTTAATCAAAGATTGTACAAGATATTTGTGATGATTGCTTAATATGTTTATGCGCCCAAAAACACACTTTAATTCAGTAGCAAGATTTTTCAGGCTTACCTGACAGTAGGGGATGAAGATGTGTTTTATTGTAGGCAATTTTGATCTCTCAGTCTAAAGAGAGAATCTGCTGTAGTACTACACTATCATGTTGCTGCCACTCGCATCACAGATTTGAATCTTCAATATTTGAAAAATTATCACTGACTTGGAAATCTATAGACCAAAAGTAGTTGTGTTCTGAAGCTTTAGACCTTCTTGCTGAGGTCCAAACTACTTTTCCATTGATATAAATGTTTCAATTATTTATAGAAGTCACATGACAATGATGGGACAACAGCAAAGAAAAACTTTCATTGACTTTTCTTATCCTGTTTTGTGAAAGGTTACTGATGATTGTTAAAATGGAATTTCAAATTATGTTTCTCAACTTGCAGAATGCATATTCAAAAAGAAAATTGATAAAATATAATACAAAAAAGAAGGGGAAAACAGGTAGTTGTAAGTAATCACAAAAACAGACGTGATATTCTTTCACGCTGCTCCATCATTGTATCAAAATTTTCAGAATTTTTGACCATGTAAACCAACTTCCCCTGGACACTGAAAGTGTTATCTTACATCAACACTTTAAATAAAGGACACACAGCATCTCGTTTTGCACCTTGTTATGTAGACAAATACTACAAAAATATTAGAATGTTACCACTCATGATAAATGTAAATGGTTATTACATGCTAATTTTAATACTGTAATAAAGTACAGTCAGCAAGAGTGAGGCAAAAGTGCAGAGACATACACTGAGATCAGTGGTAGCAGTTGAGTAGCAACCAGTATTACACAAAGGCTGTTTACAGACAGAAATAAACACTGTAGGAGGTCAGTTAGGTCTGTGAGCAGTCTGGAGAACCAGCTCAATAAAAATAACAGCAAAAATTTCTGAACAATTTAGAGTAAGAAGTTGACTACTTTTGAAATTAAACAGGAAAACACTAGTTCTAAGCTTAGAAAAAATTACTGTAAGAGAAAAATGTATCCATAATTCAACTTCAGATGTTTAACAGCGGAATTATTTCCTTTTATCTTAAAATACATTTATTTCATAATTATTAACACAGAGGTAAGATCATCAGAGATACTTTGTGCATTAAGCAAATAAGGTTTTCATTTTAATATGGGGGCCAAACCTGCAGAAAAACTGGTACATTATATAAACATGGTCTACTACAGAAAACTTCAGTGACCTCTTAGCTGACCTTCTTGAGCTGTTGGAACCATCCAGGTGGTGGTAGCCATGGCTTTTTTAACACTTTCCATCTCATTTTCATCTGTAATCACCTCCAGGGCTCCAAATTCATTCACTCTAAACTGGTAAAACAAAACAAGTGGCATAAAGTACAGCAAAAATTTACTAGTGCTTTCTTACACCATCATTTACACAGTATCCTCACCATATTACCCAATGCCTAAGTGTATCTGCTTATCCCCCCATAAACAAGCATTGTTTCTGAAAATACAAGCTCATTTTGTTATCTGAAATTACAGTTTACTACAGTATTGATACAGATGCGTCTACGTGTAGTTTGATATCTAGCTAAAATATAAGAAAGAAAAAAATCAGTAACAGAAATTTGCAGGAAAATCACCTAGCTGAATGTCTTTCACTGACAGCAAAATAGTGCATTCTGGCCACTTAGTATTTTTGTCAAAGAAAAGGCACATCAAATACACATGCTTTGCAGAGCACAAAAATTCCAGCATCCTGCAAAACGCTGTACTTCTCTGCTGTAAAGTGCTCATAAACAAACATCTCAAGGCAGTTTATGAACTGTTTAATTACACACTGAATGTGATATTACTGTCAGCCAGAAGCAAGGCTCAACAATATCCCACATGCTGTGCTTACACAGCATCACTGTGAGTTATACCATCCTGCCGCCAGCAGAAAAGCGTCTTCCAAATGCCGTAATAATTACTGTGCTACCAGACGAAAATAAACCTCCCGCTTCCCAGCCACTACTTGGTTTCCAGGCCCAGCTGGGTGTATGGGTTGAACTAACGGCAGTATTTTGTCTCTGACAGTCTACTTTAAATAGCAAAGGGGCTATAACTATCTGAGTTCTATCAAAGGTCTCTAGAAGTGAGGTGCTGTGATCAAAGAAGATCAACAGAAAAAATTAGGTCCAGGAGAGTCTTTCAAAGCTCCTCTGTATCCCCTGCTGGAATACTTTTTCAGGGCAGTAGCGTTAAGCATATTTCTGTATCTCTAACTAGGCAATTTTTCACTGAGTAAATAAGGAGAAAAATTGCCCAGCATTGTGCCTCAGGAAGGTTCTGGCACTGTGCCCCTCTGCACCTCAGTAGAGTCCAAGATGAACCATGTCCACTTATACTGGGCCCTGCTGTGGTCTGCAAGTGGTTCTGACTGAAAGCCAAGTTTTTTGCTTAAAATCAGCTATGTTTGCAACACAAATGCAATTGTGGACAAGCTGCCAACAAATCCATCTGGACAGAAAGACCACGAGTTCAGCTTTGAAAGGACACTAAACACCCTAATACCACACACTCACACTCAAGTTTGTGGGCAGACATTTATGCTGCTCCAACGAAGAGAAACAGAGTTACCATTTGGAAGAGGATCCCTGTGTCTCACAGCTGACTTCAGCACCCCATCTGGTTCCTATTTTTGCTAAGCTAATTTTTCCTATTTGTGCTTTGTCTGCTGCCTCAGAAGCTGGTGGATACTGGAGGCAAAACCTGTATTGTTTCTATGAGCCATAGTACTGCAGCAGCTGGCTCAGCAGGAAAACACGGGTACAGACCCAAACGCTGCGCTGCACCTCAGAGGCTGACAGGCCACAACAAACACAGACACACTAAAGGTGTTTCTGAAGAGTCTGGTTGATATACGAAGCTTTTCTGCATGGCCTGATCTGTGTTAAGCCCACATCCATCACCTGTGCCACACCAGCCTGCCCTTCAGACTTCAGGGGGCTGACTAACAAACCTCAAATACCTAAAAACAGATGACTGCAGAGAAGCTGCTCCTGGATACTCTTTTACTTGAGGATGCTCACAGCAGAAACAGCATAGCAGCAGCCAGGCCAGCATACTAAACTGGGCTTAGGGACAGAGTGTGACCACTGTTTCCTGTCTCAGTGGGTAGGACAGCATGACACTGGTTGTAGGCCACCAGCCAGGTCTGACTCTACTCTTCTCACAGCCTTGTCTCTATGGATGTCAGGGGCCTCCTGCTTAACCCCCACAAGCATTCACCCATGAACTCACAGCAGACTGAACTGCTTTAGCTCACTGCTTCCCGAACTACAACCTCTGCACTGTGAGCTCTCAACAGCTGACCAGAAAAAATGCCTCATATCTAGCAAGTCATGCTCTGGTTTCAGTCAAGGAAGAACAGCAAAGAAAAACTTATGACAGAGGTTAATTACTTAAAAACAGTACAGACAGTTGTGCAGTGTAACATGTTGCATGAAGCCCTCACAGAGTAAGAGCTGCCAGTGTCTATTGTTGCAGGATGACATAAAGGGATTTATATTAATGGTGGTGGTATTTGTGTCCACTGAAAAAAAGTTAAGCCTCTTCTATCAGTAAAGAAGATGACAGAAAAAAAAAAGAACAAAGGAAAAGAGAAAAGGAAAAGATTTTCCTCACAATATTTCCTCTATTTTGGTGATCCAAGCCAATATCAAGAGCATCCTTCCTATAATCTTCATCTATTTCTCCTGTTGTCTCGACAGGATGAAGGTCCAAGCAGGAGACAAAGAGCTAATCTCTGGGGAAGTATCAACAGCATCACAAGAAGTAAAAACGTGTTACTTAGTCACAAAATTCCTTAAGTAAATATATAAATTTGCATTGAATTAAGGCATTTTCCTTAAACCTGTCTTCATTAAAGCAAACATGGATGGAAAACATTGAAGTCAAATGGATGGAAACAAAGTCGGGCAATTATCAAGTACTTTTAAAATAATCTCATGAAGTAGCCTAATTTTTATCACTTCAATGTTTAAAAGAAAATAAATTAGAAAGGTTGTTGGGTATGAATTTAATTCACTTTCGACAAATGCCTGTTTGCAAATGTTAAGTAACCTCTGAACAAGACAATCAGTCCTCTATTCTATCCTATGGAGGCAATGGTCTTAAAAGATAAGAAGAAAAAGAGGAAGAAACCTCACAGGTTTAGCTGAGCAAACCTACAGTAAAATAAATACAAAGAAATGTAACAATTAAATAGAAAGTTTCGCTTTCTGAGCTTCCTACAGGTGAGCCACAAAGGCAAAAACACATGTTTTAAACTTACTGCCATTCTTTTCATTTAACATGTATCATAAACTGAGTTGGCAGAACGAGTCCAATTGTTAGTGATTAAGTATACAACATAGAATTTACTTTACTGCCCTGTTCAGCAGTTTCCACTGCTAAAGGATCAGAAGGAAATTAAACAGTAACTTCCATCCACACTTTACTACCCATTCCTTCCATTTGATGCTGAGATGCATTTTCACATCCTCAGGAAATAATTTTCTGATATACCAGCTCTTCAGCTTACATGAGTGCCAATTCAGTCCCCGGGAACATTTTAATTTTCATTCAACAAAAGAAGAATACATTCAAGGAAATCAAGATTTAAACATATAATGATCAAACATTATAATTACTTTCTGAACCATTTCTGACTATTTGCATGTTAACTTTTTCTACAACATTGAAAACTGCTAACTGTAAACAATTTTAAAAAAAAAATTAAAATTGCATTAAAATGTACACAGGATTAGAACAGATATAATGATTTACTGCAACAAAACCTTTGTTTTCTGCACGCAATTGTACTAGATGTATACTAGAAGTATTTCACAGACACTTCAGCTGCAAAGCAGAAGTGTACACACTTTTTGCAAACTCTAATGAAATCCCATTTCTTGAATACTCTTTCTAGAAAAACTTTTCTGAAAGCTCTTACTTGAAAAACCTTCCTCTAACTTTCCATTTAAATTTATTCAGTCAATTTATGCTCATTTGTTCTTAACCCAACATTATTCCGCTCTTTCTTTTTCCTACCACTTACTCTCTGGGTATACCTCTGAAGCGAGGGGTTCTGAACCTCCAGGCTTCATTTTACTATGCTAAACACAAGCTGCTTCTGTTCCTCTTGTGAAAATGGTACTCCAGCCTCTTGATCAGCCTTACACACCACGTGCTATGCTCAACTGTAGAAATTCACTTTTTTTCTCAGTGAAGGGAGATCAGAACCTGACTATGCATAACATCACAGGTGGACTGCCTCTGTCCCTTCTCCACTGGCTTCGGGACTTTTTCATTTCTAATAAAGGCTCTCTGTTTTATCACGCAGGTTGGGAGGCACTCTGTAGTTTTATTTAGGGGAATTACATGTTAAAAGGGCTTTTAGTTACCTTGTTCCACATTTGGTAAAAATGCTCAGTATATCTGTCACTCAATGTGAAATACAAATAAATTTGCAAAGAATGAGAACAGTCTACCGCATTGCAAATCAGTTCTTAGAAAAGCAAACCTATTGGGAAAAAAATCTACACAATTCAGTTTTTAAATTAGTTCCTTGCTGCTGTATGCATCTAACTCAGAGCAACAAAGATCAGACTATTTCAACAACCTGTTACTTCTGCCCTTTCAGGAGTACACAAGACCTCATCAGTACTCACAGAGATCAAATCAGAAAAAAAGGCTACTATTGTTTTCCACAGAATAAAAATGTTATTTAGGAGAGCAGACACAAATTAAAAGGAAAAAAAAAAGAAGATCAAGTCAAGTGCAGAAGATAAAAAAATGCATCTAATGAACAACTTTAAAATAAATTACAAAACACGGCCAACAGTACCATCTACTGGGCAAGATTAGGACAAAGAGCTCATAGCAAGATATATAATTGTTACTGCACTCTGACCATAACTTCAGGAATAAAACTTACCTTGATCACACAGCAGTGTGACAGTAGACTAGCTCAGATGAAACCCTCAAAATTTGTATTATCCAAAACAAATTGGGTTCACTGAGGCTACAAAGTAACTGAACTTAAGTGAAGGAGTTATAGAGCAGTCTGTGAAGAGGGCACCGGGACACCTGGGACTCCAGGCATACAATCCCAGTAACTATACTCAGATCTCTACCTAGCAAGCAGTTATCACCACTCTTGATTTTAATCATGAACATCCCCAGTGGTTTCAGTGGGACTGCTCATACAAACTGAGGCTTTCTGGCATCTTACAGCTCCATCTCTTTTCAGAGCAATGGAATCACCTATAGACATTATATGCCCAACCACATCCCACTACATGCCAAAGCGTTTAAATATTATTTGAGCAAGTTAGTAAGTGCCAGAACTTGTCCATTCAACCACTACCTTTGTCTCAGTGCACATGTTTGATAAAGCCTTCACATGCACAACCACATACTATTTTTTTCCACAGAACCTCTTCCTCAGGCACGGGCTGGATAGTATTCAGAAAATGCGGCAGCTGCTGGGTATTTTATACTCTTTCTTCAGCCAGTGAGGTTACTCTCCATCGTTTGAAAGAAGAATGATTGCTTATTTTCTTTAAAAATAAGCAAACAAACAAACAAACTTGAAATAACAAGGAGCATGTATTCCCGAAAGCTTTAGGCACTCTAACAGTACCTGTTACAATGCAGTGCAAAATAACTCCTGAAACAAAACCTCTGCTCTCAGCCACTCACAAAAGGAAACAGGAATACCTCTTACTAGCTCTTCATCACTCCGAGAACCCTGCTCACAGCTCAGTTCAAAGCCCTTGGCAAGCACTTGATTTCCACAGCTTGCCTGGACACATTTAGATTCTTTCATATATAAAGAAGGATAGGGAAATGAGTCCTGGCACCTGGCTATTCCCTTTATTTAAAGATGAGGGCAAATGCAGTCAGGACACTCCAGCTCTGTCAAGCATGGCAAAAACAAAATTAAAAAAAAAAAAACACAAAAAAACCCCAAGAACAAACAAGCTAAGAAGGATCCCTTAATATTTAGGGTTCCCTAAATCATCATTTTCAGAGATTAAATTCCACACCACTATCAACCAACAGATCCAGACCCCCTTCACTGGAACCACTCCTGGCACACTTCAATCACTTCAAGCAATCCTCAATTGATTTCAAGGTGCTTCAGTAACAGTGCAACAGGGTAATCCAGAAACAATAAAGAAGTAACAATTTGTATCCAAGTGCTCTTATCCAGGCAGGCACAAACAGGAACCAGTTGAAGGGCTTACTCTGGAACTACAACTCCCGATCTCCCTCCCCCCAGTAATAATAGGAACATCATCACTTCTCAGCTGAAAGCCTAGGTACCTTCAGCAAACATTCACCTCTAGTAAGAGAGACAGACATTTCCCCACACCTCAGACTTGTTTGGAGCAAACTCCAGCTACTTGATTCTTAGACATCTTCAGTCTCTTCCAATTCTTCCCTCCAGACTACTCAAGAATTATCTTAGCGCCAGAGGGCTTCTCAACGATTGCTCCCCACTGCACTCTCAGCCTGCCTTATCTCCACTTGACGAGGAAATCGCAACTGAAGAGGCTTTCTTAAGGTAACACAAAAATCTGTGCCAGAGTCAGAAGTCAAGGCTCTGTTGGGTATTTTTATACTCCTGTCTGCCAACACACTTATTGATCCAGAACTTGACCTGTAGAGCACTCCTGGCTCTGAATTATTTCAGCCAGAGTATTTCTAAATACCAGATGCTAATATCTCCCAGGGAACCCAAACAAGTGACAAATAGAAAATGAATGGCTATCTGCCAAAGTTGTTCAGCACCGCACAGGAAGGCTGTGGTACCAGCGAACACAGCACCAAGCTTTCCTGTGTGGGACTCACCTGCTCCACTCACTAAACTACTCCTTTTTCTTCCTGAAGTCCTCTGCCTGGGTATTCACAAGTCTCACAGCACCTACAGTAGAGAAGTACTGAGAGATGCAGTAGAGAATCACTATTTGCTAATTAACCATGCATGTTTCAATCCTATTTCTTCAGTGCAGTAGACTCCACACACAATTAAAGATCCAAGAGAAACTTAATTCTGTCATTTCTTGACTTCGGAGTTTTAGCAATTCTAATAGTGAAATTTCCTTTCTGGTCTTTCTTTTTTGCAAAGGCAAAGGTAAAATTAGTTTTTTTTTTTTTTTACAATGCACGGTGTTAATCAAAAATCCATGGCAATGAGGCACAACATGGGCTAACTAATTACATTAGATTGCAACAGAAGAAAGCCATTTCCATGCGGCAAAAGACCGCTAGATCTGCTTGGGCTGATTCGTGGCCTAAGGAAGTCTGTCATTACTTGCTTTCTCTTCCTTGGCAGGGACAACTGGCACCCCACAGCTGATGTTTCCTGCAGAAACCTGCACCCTGAGGAAGAACTCACCACCTTGACTAGAAGTGTAGCCCACGACACTGCAGGAGAGTAGAGCTGGCTTTACACAAGGAAAGTGCTGCGCTAGTATTTCTGCCATATAATCATGTGAGAGAAGAGTAACTTGTTTTCAAAATGGTAATTATCTCAAGTGAGTGTGACTGGATTTCAGAACAGGCAGGTGGAAAGGTGCAGGCTGCTGCTTTGGGCTGTCTGCGCAGTCCAAAACAGACCACTCAGAATCATGGCCACCCTCCTTACCTCGCAGCTGGAAATACCCAGCACTGTTGCTTAGCTGGCCGGAATTCTGCCATTCCTGTTCTGCTGTTACAGCCAGTTTTCTATGAGATTAGCTGCCCAGCTCTATTTACAGGTTAATTTCTTCACCATCAAATTTATTACTTTTTTCCAGTTCAATCACAATTTGCAAGTTGGAATCAATGACCAAAACTCTGTCCATGCAGCTTGTAACAGTTTACATTCAAGACACAAGCTCTGCAGAACAAACTCGTTACAAAGTACTTCATAAACTTCTGTCACTACAGTAGGATGTAATTATAAATTATTACAGCTTTTCCAATTTAATGAGTACATTTAAATCCTGAAGTGATGGTGTTACTGCCTGCACTCGGCACTCAGACTTCAAGAAAAAAATGTATTTCACATTCACATTCACACCATGCAGAGTAACTGGTAAGCACTGACATTTTTCAGAAGAGCATGTATTACTTAATCTGCCACATGAAGGCATTCTGTGATTTGTAAACTATTTTAAACATTACTGGAATTCAGGTTTTCTGGTTTATTTACATATCTTGAAAGAACTCCTAACATACAATGCTAAAATTTTTGTTCTCGGTCCTCAGTGCATCATATTGTACAACCTTAATTCTTTCTTTCTTTTGAATAATTTGAAATTCTAACATTTTCCACAAACACTCACTATTTATCTGTCACACAGTTCTTGAACACATGCTCAAAGCAGTGTTCAAGAAATATTAACTACTTTAAGCCTGTTTTTACTAAGAAGTTTTAAGGAAATTTCTTATGAGAATGGTTTTGCACAGTCTCCTCCAATTACAGATGACAAAAATCTAACAACTAACACTGCGGAAAATCACAGGAAGAAAACATTTTTAGCATTTTATGAATTTGAAAACAGATAAGAGACTGTGGGATGGTGGAGAACAGAGGCTTCGTGTCTGATGCAGCTCCCTTATGTTCATTAAGGTGGGAACCGACTGCCCTCTGGTGCAGTATGTCTCAATGAAGTTCAGTTAGCATGAAACTGGCCATAGGACTTTGTAATAAAAAGAAAAAAAAATATTACCTATATCTGGTTGTTCTTCCATATCATAAGAAAAATTAAATACAAACAAAGCTTGGAAAATACTGAGAAAAATCATTTGTAAACGTTTCAAACACTGGCACTAAAAATTGTTTTTACTACGTTTCATTCACAGAGGAACTTGTATACACAAAACTAAAGTGGTTCTGAAAAAAAAAAAAAAAAAAAAGGTTGTTCTTACTACAGCTACATCAGCTACGCTTGCCTGATAATTTCTATTGATGAAGCTGGGTGTTAAAATGATGCGCAAGAAAAGAGATTTCTTAGAATATCTGTATGTAAAAGTAAGTATGAAACTTCCTCATGCAAGCAATAAAGACCGGTAAATGCCCTGTGACTAAAAATAAGGAGTTCAAGTGGTTCTACATTAAAAAGTAGTATTTCAACATGTTGGAATACGTTTAACTTAAACCATTTTTTCCAACATTTTATAAAGAGAAAAATATACTAGACGTACGCAATATATAATTCCCTGTAGAGTTCACCTATTGAGTATTATTTATTACATAAAAAAACAAGCACTCCAATCTTTTACCAATCTAGAAAAACACAATGCTTGGATTTGTATACATTGCCACTACAGTGCTCTCACTGGATTTTTCGATTGTATTTCAGTGTAAACACATAGCAACCATTTGATATCCTTAGTGGAATGAGGCTACTGTAATTTCTGAAAGACACGTGCAAGTTTACAAGAAGCAACTGCTACACAAAGCCACTTTCTTGAGGTCCAGAATACAGTACTAGAATGGTCTTTTATCAGGAAAGTTCAGGTAAATCATCTGAATCAACCCTATTCTGTGTATTCCGCAAGGAGCATAACACACTTTTTTATGATCACATTTACAGCCTCATGTGATTAGTCACCCTTTTAACCATCATTATTTAAAGCAATCCTGAAAAATGAGTTGTTACAATTCTCTCAGAAGATTAAAATCCTTACTTTTCTAACACCCCCAGCTGTTTTGTTATCTACATAAATATCTAGCCTTTCACTGAGTCTTGATGTTCTCTGGTCCACTTAGCTCCTCAGGGTAATTCTGCATTGTTAGAAGATGTTTTTCCTTCACTCGCTTTTAGAATGCTTCCACTTCGATTTCTTTGAGTATCCCCTTGATCATACGTTATTAAAAAAAATAGCTACCTGCCCTGTTCTCTCTGAAGAATAATCTTTCATTATTCTGTGTACATTACCATCTCACCTCTCACAGTGTTTTCTCCAATGCCTGGACAAAAGAAAGAATTTCTATCCAAAAATCAGTTATTGGTTTGTGTCTAACAATTAGTTGGCCGTAAGAACAACCTTAAAATGAAGCCCAGGCTTTCCTCCAGAACGAAGTACCTTGCATGATTTATTGAAATTATGCTCAACTGCGTCTCCCAGTTTTTTTGCTCACTTCATATGAAAGCTTTCCTATTCCTCTACTAATTAATGAGCTAACTTTTATTTCTGTTCTGTTTCTTTTAACACAGGGAAAACAGAACCGAACAAAGCAAGTACTGGTGAACAATAAGATTTTGTATTTTCTTGACTTCCACCCTTTTGTATTCCTTCCGCAAACATTTCAGTATTATGTTTCACACAACTTTGCTTATTAAAAAGCAAAGGAATTTTAAAATTGTGAACTTATTAAAAAAATACAGAACTTGTCAGGGATGTGGAGGCTGACATCAGCATTCAAAGCAGTGACCATGAGACAGTGAGGTCTGAAGGGAGCAAAATGAACCCTAAAATAACAGCACTGAATTTCAGGAGAGCAGATATTGGCTGGCTCAGAGGTTTACTTGGCAGGATCATGTAGGAGACAGTTCTAAAGGGTAAACTGGCTCAGGAGACCTATGTATCCCCAGGGTCAACCCTTTCATACCACAAGATGCATGCCAATGCGCAAGAAGTTAAGCAAATGTGGATGAAGGCCAGCAGGAAAGAGCTGAGAACTTCTGACTTAGTTTAAATGCAAAGGGAGGAAGTATGCAGAAGGTAACACTGAGACATAGAGAAGGTACACAGAGACTTTACCCAAGCATACAATGATGGCATTAGGAAACTGAAAACTCAGCTGGAGAACAAACTAGCACAGGCAACAAGAAGAGGCTTCTGTATGTGTATAGGCAGCAAAAGCAAATTACCGAATTGGAGAGAGGGGTTGATACGCCGGAGGGCTGTGCTGCTGTTCAGAAAAGCTCTACATGCTGAAAGAATGGACTAAAAGGATCTCATGAAGTACTACAGAAGTGAATGAAAGGCCCCGCACCTGGGATGTGTGCAACACTACAGCCCAAGGCTGGCTGTCGGAAAGCAGCTTTGCAGAAAAAGGCCTGTGGGTCCCACAGGCAAACCGAACACAAGACATCTACACGCTGTGGTAGCAATGAAGGCCAAAAGCATCCAGGGCTGTTTTAGCAAGAGCCCACAGATCAAAGCATCTAGTAATTCACCTCCACTCAGTTCTTGTGAGAGCAGATACAGTTGGCACTGTCCAGTACAAGAAAGACATAGACATACGGGAGCAAGTCCCACAGATGCTCAGCAAAACAAAGGCTGCAACAGATGACAGGTAAGGAGAAGCTGAAAGAACTTGCAATTAAATATCAGAAAAAGGGGAAAAAAAAAAAAAAAAAGAACACCATAAGGGCAGTGAAACACTTGGACAGGTTGCCCAGAAGTGGGGGAATCTCCAGCCCTGGTGATAGTCACATCTGTCCTGGAGAAGGCTGGAGTAGCCTGATCTTGCTCGGAGTGAGGGGTCCAGACAAGGTAGTCCTGAGGTCTTTTCCAAGGAGAATTAATCTGTAATTCTATTCTACAATTCTGTGTTTTAAAAACAAACAAAAACATAAACAAAACAAAAACACCTGCAATATATGTATCCTGAATTTCACTCATTTTTACTTTTTCAACACAAGAAATTGTACTAGGCACCAAGGAATATGAAGCACCTTTAAAAACACGTTTTCTGATCAATTCGTGAAACCCAAAATTTGTGAAATTCAAAAAACAGACTTCAAGAAAACCTCATCAGTGTTCGTCTAAATGGAATCAGGGGAAAATATCCACTATAATCAACAGGAAAAAAAAGTGCAAGAAGTCTCTAACACCTAAGCTGCACTTTTAGCTAATGCTGACAGGGAAACCTTCTGAGGACATTGTAAAATGTATCAGCCAAAAAAAAAACAAAAAAACCAAACAACTAATACATTATATATTTTAAAAATAAAACTGCTATAATTTACTTGGGTAAATACATACAGTGTGAAAAATTGTATTAAAGGTACTATTCCAATGCTATCCAAATTGCTAAACAACACCAATCTCAGAAACACTCACTTTATTCATTTTGATAGGCATCCACATGACAAAACACAGAAAAAATAAAATATTTTTAGAAATAAAAAAACCTAAGAATATGAGACTGTGAAAATCAGTGACAGTACAGGCATTCTTACTTAGACAGTACTGTAATACTCCAAATGGACTGAATTTTCACACTTAGATTTTAAATTTCTTGCATTTTGTGCATTTGATTACTTTTGTCTGTATAGTGAGGCAGTGTTAATTTATGCCTTCCTACGGGGATGACTGTTGTCTTTGCCAGCACCAGAAACTGAATCAAGAGACTCCAGAGCTAAAAGCTAACAGGCTACAGTCTCTTAACTCAGAGCTGCAGATTCATGTTTTATTCATAGAAACAGATACCTACACACCAGCTTGTGAAATACATTACTTTGGCATTTAAAATTTGTATTTTGCTTATCAAAAATTGCAAATCTTACCTTCAGGTCACTTCCTGGCAAGGTACCTATGCCATCCTTCCAGTCCATAACACTAAATACATCAAACTCTTGGCCATTTCCGCTGGAGGCAGATTCATTCATGATGCATGTACTAAGAAAAAAAAAAAAGAAAAAGAAAAAAGATGTTAAGCTGAAAATGTTAAAAATGTTCACTTCACTGGACATTTCTTCAAACACACTTCATGGATTAGTATTAAACGCTTCTTGGCGTTTAATACTGATGATGCGGACAACTGATGACAATGCTGATAATATAAGCTAGTGTAATACAAACAAGGGGAAATCGTATGAAAATATTAAAAAGTAATCCCTCCTTTATACAGCAGGAGGCTAGTAATGAGGCTGAATTGGAGAGAAATGTGAAAACTCAAACTGCAAACAAATCGACGTGGGGAAAACATACATTAAGCATACCTAAGAAAAACGTTCGTTCTGGGCAATGAGACAGAAATATACTAAGAACTATTAAAAAGAGCTTATTAAGTTAAGAAGATATTAAAGTTTTCCTGAATATCTCATAACATGCTGATATGAAAGCTTTACCCAAGTTCAAATTAAAATTGCAAAATGAATTTAAAACTATCTTTCATTTTCATTATCTGACTTGGGAGGGCCAGGCATTCTTTGCCTGTCTCCACAGAGTTTCACCATGTATTTGACTTGTATTTGTGAAATTCATTTACATGTAGACACGCGCAGGAGAGACAACTCCAGCTTCACAAGACCTTATTTTACCAGATCCCTCTGTTTCAGTACAGTGAAAGCAGAGAAAATACTTATCCTTAGAAATAGTGGATTTGGACATTCTTGCGGCAAAAGTTTATCTGCACAAGCAACACCACCACATCACACTTGCCACTGGCGCCTGGCTTTGGCCCAGCACTTCTCTCTATCACAAAGTCGACATCAGTTGCACTGAACTGCAAATGGTGATAGCAGCCATTTGTGACTAGCACCAGCTTATTTCTTTCTGCTCCTTACCAATCCAGTGATGTTTAACTTTGTGGCCTGGCATCTAATTTAATATTTGTTGGATATGGAATCTGAATCATTGATTTCCTTTCTGAAGGACTTCTGTGTTGTGCCTAGCAACTGAAACAATTTATGGCAAAATGAGTCACATCTTCAGTTTGTGAACTATTAGCAAAAGGTTATTTCTTTTCAAATTAACACTCCTTGAACTCTTTAACACCTTCTAAGCCTCATCTTCCATCTGCAGACTGCCTATAAACTTTCTCTGCAAGCATCAGTATTTGAAATTCAAATAGGCAGACAGGTTTCTTTGACCTTATTTTTCAAAATCTTAATTTTTAACTTAGGATCTACTCTCAAAATTTAGTTTCCACAAATATCTATTAATGCTCTGAAAATCTGGAATGTCCACAAAGACTGAGGGTGACATTTGTTCACTCACAGACAACAGAAAAAGATACAAACCAAGCACAAGTAAAAGCGGGTCTTTCAGAAGCTTCTGACTGAAAGTGTGAGGAGAAAAACACTTAGCTAATTAATTCTGCAGTGTGAAAAATATTCAAATTTACTTTTTTTTTTTTTTAATTAGAAAAAAACACCGTCACTACAGCCAGCCACTACTCCAACATTGTGTCAACAGTGAGACCTCCCTTGCGTTTCTCCTTGGTCTCCTCCTCATTTCCAACAGAACTGTGCAGTCCTTACCACCCTGAGCAATACCTCAGCCATTGAGCACTTTCGCTGCCATGCAGCGACCACATGATGTCAACAGGACAAAGATGGACCTCAGCAGTAACCACTGCTCACAACGAAAGAGCCCACACTCCCCGTCACTTCATGGGTCGGGTAGGTCTCAGCAATGGGCCAGCAGCTCTCTGTGCTTACAGAAGGCTCTGACAAAAGGCCACATGTTCCACGTGATACATCTGAAGTAAGAAGAACCACGTCATTTAATGTGTCTTTTCAATCCCTCAATTTAGTTCTCCTTTATGGGAAAATACTGATCATCATCAATCATTCTGTGCATCGTCAATGCACAAAAATTTTAAAATACACCAATAAATCCAAACAAATCCAGCATGAACTAAGAAATCCCCTAAATCCCTAGACCTTGTTTTTTAAAAACTCTCCCAGGCAAAACCCACCACCCTACCCTAGGACAGCTCCCACAAGACAAACTGAATTTGATCTGAGCCCAGAGTATGGTGTGTTGTAGAGCCCAAGCCCACCGTGAAGCCAGTCTTTACCAAGGCAAGGGAGCAGCTCAGGTGGGCTGACACCAAACTCAACAGCAGCACACTGGCAGGGACACCAGCATTCTCTCAAAAACACAAGACCCAAGCTGTTAAGAAATAGCTGACAATTTTATCTTCCAGAAATCCACGAAATAGAACATAAAATACGCTCTTCCAAGCATGCTGGTGTGACGTGCTCCCCACAGCTGGCCTGCCTAGGCACAGACAAAGCTGCACCCTGTATTAACTCAAGTTTCTAACCCTGTTTAGTGGATGCTCTTACTCAACCCCTCTGTGGTTTGTTTATTATGGATAATAACACATTCCAAAGGTTTCTTCAGAAGGAAAAATGAAAAGTGGGAAGAGGCCTGGGAGGCAATGGGGAAGTGCTTCCTTGTAGTGGTGGCTGACCTGTGGCAAGGAGCCATGGTGAGCACTGCAGCACATCCTGGCGTCTCTGATAGCACCACTGGTGTTACAGACATCCTTCATAACAGAATCAGTTAGAAAAAAAAAAGACCAAGTCCACGTGAAATCTTTGTAACAGAAAGGTACATATTTCTTCCAAGAAAACAAATTTTTAATTAATTACACCTAACAAAGTATTCTCAGGTAACAGTCAGCAATAAAGACACATTCCATTGTTTGATAAAGTATTTGTTATTGTTTTCCCTTTAAAATTAAGATTAGGGGCACAATCTCTACTTTCATATATTGGCCCTCTTCAGCTTTCAGAAATGGTGGTGACGTGAATGAAAAGGTCACAGGGCAATGCAGATAGAAATGTATTTAACAAAAGGAATTACATTTAACAAAATATCTGTTTCTGGCTTCACTGAGTTTGCACAGATGAAAGATTGGTCTACATCCATCTACTACTGATAAGAAAAAGAGAGAAAGGACAATTACATTATTACAGCAGTGAGGTACTAAAAAAGGATGAAATCCTTTAGAAGGAGAACTATGGAATGTCTTATCTACTCATTTTCATTTTTAAAGCCCCGATGTAGCTCTTTGAATTAGTATAACTCCTTCCATAATAATTTCATTTGCTATCATTTCTGTTGCTACAACACTTCCTGAAAGTTTTAAAAATACTAGATGAATACGGGGCCAAGTAACTACAGTGCTGTGCCTGTGCCTGCCACCGAGTGCCATGTGACATGAAGGTAAGGCCATAATAGTAGGAACCTGAAACAGTTGTTTTCCAAAAGAATCTCCAAAATCCACTGTTAGGGATGCAACTGCATTTTAGTCTTAGCAGCTGCAAGCTGTAAGATCTATAGAGTAACGTGCTGTGTTTTAATATTTCAATATTAACGTTGCTCTAGACATAGACATACAAAAAAAAACCCTCAAAAACATTAAATAAGCATGCACGTAAAATAAGATCAAACATATCCTTTAGAAAAACCTTAGTTTTTACCAACTCGTTCAGCAACAAATGAGTACCTCATAGAACACATACTTAATGAGAATAACAGCATTAAAAATGAGATAGATTCCCCTGGTGAAAGATTCTCTATTTAAAGATTTAAGGCAAAGAAATAGGAGAGAATACGCCAATTAAACTCACAAGTATTTTTTGAAATAATTACAGGTTATGTACTGAGTACGTCAGAAAGTAATAATAGAAGGATTTTTTAATTTCAGTCAGTGCTTAAAAGAATTAACTGACACCTACCCAAATGTTGAAAGTCTAAGATGCCACCTATGAAACACGCAAGGTAGCACCATGTGTGACTCCTAACCACCGAGTTCAATCCAATATGCATCACTGAGCAGCAGAGAAAGGAGCTTTCAACAGCAAAGCCAGTAGTCAGCATTACCAGACGGGCATAACATATCTGGATCGGTGTGTCCATTCTTTTTACTCATTCTTTGTATTTTTATTTTTACTTTTAAGGAATTCTGAAAGCACAGAGCCAGGACCATGGGATGGAGTGTCCCCAAGGCAAGTTTGCTGATGATACCAAGCTGAGTGGTGCAGCTGCCAGAACAGAAGGGAGGGACACCATCCAGAGGGACCTGGACAGGCTTAAAAAGTGCACCCACGTGAACCTAATGAGGATGAACAAGGCCACGTGCAAGGTGTTGCACTTGGGTTGAGGCAATCCCAGATATGAGTACAGACTGGGAGAAGGACTCACTGAGAGCAGCCCTGTGGACTTGGGGGTCCTGATGGACAAAATACTGGACATGAACAAGCAGTGTGCCCTTGCAGCCCAGAAGGCCAATGGTATCCTGGGCTGCATCAAGAGGGGTGGCAAGCAGGGCAAGCAGGTCCAGAGCAGGGCCACAGAGGTGATCAGAGGGCTGGAGCATCTCTTTTATGAAGAAAGGTTGAGTGAGATAGGCTTATTTAGCTTGGAGAAGACTCTGGGGAGACCTCGCTGCAGCCTTCCAGTACTTAAAGGGAGTTTATAAGCAAGAGGGGGACCAACTTTTTTCACAGTCTGGTAGTAATAGGACAAGGGGGAATGCTTTAAAATAAAAGAGGGGAAGTTTAGGCTAAATATTAGGAAGAAATTCTTTATTCAGTGGGTGGTGAGGCACTGGAACAGGTTGCCCACTGAAGCTGTGGATAGTCCATCCAAACCCGGCCTTGAACACCTCTGGTGGATAGCAACCGTGCCCATGGCAGGGGGCTGGAAATGGATGGACTTTAAGGTCCCTTCAAACACAAGACATTCTATGATTCCATGATTATGTGAAGCAGCAGGTGAGGAGGGTGAGGTCCAAAAGACAAAGAGAGGCCTCAAGGGAGGTGATATCCTTACACCTCCTAGCAATGCACCATATGCCTCGCAGGCATGCACTGAGCTGGAGACACCAGTCCTGACAGACATGCAGAAACAAAGGCACAAGTCTTTTTGGCCAGATATCACAGATGATTATTTTGGTCACCTCCAAGTAGGAGACTGCTGGCAGAGAAACCACAGGCTGGAGGGGATGTACATAGGGGAAATGAAGCTGATCAGCAGGAGACAACACATATCAGAGCGGCCTCCTCTTTGGAGATTACCAAAGCAGATAAAGACATCCATGCCCTACCGCCTAGAAACCAGTGTGGTTACAGCGCTGGTACATCTGTCTTTATCTGCTTTATCACATAAGGATGGGAAAACTACCAGGGCTGAATCATCATACTGCTCAGGCCAAACACGGGAGAACTACCCCACATCTCCCCTTTTATTTTAGACAAACTTGGGTTTACTCTAGCTTTAAGACAACAGTTATAGCAAAGGAAAGTTGCTCATAACTGCAGTCCAGAGAAACCAGAATTACTTCCTATTCACTGTAAACCCACCAGGGAGAGCCCACTTTTCTTCTCACGACCATCTGCTCAAGCAGGGCACACCACACACTTGTATCCTTCTCACCCTTCCACTTCTTGCACTTCTTGATTATGTACTTCAACAAAAACAACCACAACAGGAACAGCTCAGGAAACGATAAAGTATTTTGAGGGTATCCACTACATTTTAATATGCACTTTTAAAATATCTATTTAATGTTTTAATGCTTTTAATGTTCTAATTCTTTTGATGTTCCCTTAAAAGAAGTATCTGCAGATTACACATTTCCTTCAAAAACTCATTTTTCATCCTTCAAAAACTACATTACCAGCTCTGCTACTTTTCTGTTCCGTGTGTTGAAGGACTGAGTCAATTCCACTACTTTGCCTGTTGCTCATGGAATTCATTACAAATAAGTTACTTTAAAGATGAGCTATGGAGGTAGGAATTATATTCACAGAGGGACCTAAGCTTAAAATTCTTTGCCCTCCTTAGCACTCGTAAGAGGAATTGGACCAGATTTCCTGCCAATGTTGTCCCCTTACTATTATTTCCTGCTGTTTTATCTGTTGCTACTTCTCTGTCTGCTACACTCTCCAGGGACACAGTGTATGTTTGGTCTTGCTTCCCAGTAGATAGGCTTAAAATCTGTTTCCTCACAGAAAGAACCTGGCCGCAGGCATTACAAACTGCAGACTGTGTTCTCTGAAAGGAGCGAGCCTGCGCCAGCACTGAGAATGGGTTTGGGTACCTGCACCTGAATCTGGTCTCTGCCAGCAGCTAACACAGGTACCACTGCTCAGAACTGGGTAACACTTGTAGTTACACACAGCTTTTGGCTGCTTTGTCATTTTCAAACATCCACAGAGCACTGTAATACCCAATACTGATGCTATTCCATCAGCTAATGAAATTTACCACTAGCAACTTCCAAACTGTTTACAGAGAATTTGTATCTGAGGAGCTCTGAGGAAGGATCTCCTCTACAACACCTCCGCGACTTGTTTCTGTCCCTCTCTGTGCAGTCCTGAATGGGGGCTTAAGATGCTCAGATACTAAGACTGGAGTATAACTCCCAAATCCCATTTGTTAACCTCCTCTACTTCCTTGAACCAGGCACAGAGTGACAGAAAACTCCCATCTCCTTCCATTTACAGTGCAGACATTTCAGGAAGAACTGTGATGCACCAAACCCTCGCACTGAGCATCACCTGATGTATGTCAAATTGCCATTAAGAGAAGTTAGCTCCCAGTGAGCTCCTCTGCACGCTCATGCCTGGCTCGTGCCCTTCTCCTCCATTCTACTTGTTTTCAGCAGCCTCCACGGGGTCCGCAATCCTTAAACCATTAATTCACTTTTTTCTATCTCCTAACTACTAGTCACTGTGTTTCTCCTTATCTCCAATTCATAAAGAGCTCCTATTTCCCATTGTGATGAGTGGCACTACTACTGAAGCAATAATAAGCTGTGGCTACATATACACTATTACTATCTTCAGTAAATCCCATCCACGTAATCCCTGGTTCCTCACACCCACCGCTTACATTCCATAATCCTACCTGTCAGCAGTATTAAAAAGATGAAGGGTAACGGGAATAACCCACAAACGCCAACCCGAGTAATGCCCGACCACACTGAACCAGGCAGAGGGAAAGGGCTCCCCGCCTCACCATTTTCTAGAAAAACAGAACTATTAAAAGCAACAGTGGAGAGAAACTCAAGAAATTAATAAGAACCATACACAGCAACAAACAAACCCAAAGTTCGCTGCAGTTGCCCGGCTGACAACAAACGCCCTCCAATGAGAGCGCTGCGGCAGCCGCCGTCACTGGCGCGCTGCGTCCATTGGGACCGGCGGAGCGCAGCGGAGCGGCGGGGTCCCGCGGCAAGGGCCGCCCGGGCGGCGCGGCGGGGCAGCACCGGCACCGCCACCGGCACCGCACCGCCCGGAGCTCCTCCCGCGCGGATGTTCACCGGAGCCGCTGGGAACAGGAGAACTTCTGGGGAGAGGAACCGCTTTCCTGGGGGGGCTTTACGCTGCAGCAGGAAGGTTCTGCTCTGATTCTGAACACGGGCTGTTCCGAAAGCAGCGTGAAGTCGAGCGTTCGCGTCTCGAGTTGCATTTACACTTTCCACCTGATTGTTAGCGCTCGCTGCAGAGCGTTGACTCACGGGCAGAAACAAAAAGCAAACACGCTCAGCCCAACGCCTCTCAAAAACGAACGGAACGACAATGAGAAGGCGGCTCTCGCTCCGCGTCAGCTCACGGCTCGCACACCCCGTCCCGCTGCCCGCAGGTCACCGCACAGCACCGCGCGTCACGGCCTTCCCCGCCGCATCCCGCGGGGCCGCGTTTCCAGGAAGCGTTACTCAGCGCCTCCGAGCGCTGCGAAGAACGCGGCGGCCGACGGCGGTGCGCGGGGCCGGCCCGGGCC
>NC_034411.1:57604237-57605323 GCF_002078875.1 Numida meleagris
CGGGGCCCGCCGGGCGCGGCCGCCGGCTGCCCGCGGCCTACCGCCAGAGGTCCCTCCTTGGCCAGTTTTGCGGCGTGTTTTGCTGCACTTGAAACTTTCTGGTGGAGAAAACCCGGAGTGCTCAGGTCCGCGTTTCGCCCGGGCTCGGGCAGGAGCGCCGAGACAAAGCGGCCGCCCGCTCCGACGGCCGCGAGCCGGCAGCGCTCGAGCGGAGGGAGCGCGCTTCTCCCGCCGCCCAGCGCCGCTCGCCGCTGTTTTCTCTCTCCCCCCCTCCCCCCGGCCCGGAGCAACGGGAGCGCGCGGGAGGAGACGGACCCCCGGTCGGCGCGGGGGCGAGCGCGGTGCGCGCGAGGGTGGGAGAGGAACTGGGTGCCGAGGGTTCCTGAGGAAGTTGCACAACCAGAGAGGGACTCCGCTTGTTTACCGGGTCCTTCCCCCCTCCCCCCCCGCCCCCCCGAGACGGGGATCCGGGAAAGGGCGGCTGGCTGCGAGTGGAAGGGGAAAATTTTACCTTCTCCTCCCTCCTCCCCTCCCCCAGCGAGGAGGAGGAAGAGGAGGAGGAGGGGGCGCGCTCTCTTTCCCGAGGGGGCTGCGGGATTTGCTCCTCGGCCGCTCGCAGCCAATCTCAACGCGAAGACCGCCCGACGGAGAGGTGCCCCTTGCCGCGGAGGGCAGCGCCGCGTCGCCCCCCGCCCGCCCGCAGCCCGGCCCCGCGCTCCAACTTTTTCTCTCACGCTCTCGCGTGCGGCCGCTCCGACGAAGCGGCCACAAAATGGGGGCGGCAGAGGCTCCCAGCCCCGCGCTCCGGGCGGCCGCTCCCACCTAAATTAATCGTAAGAATAATAAAAAAAAATCGCGCTCCCCCTCCCCCCGTCGCGAAAACACCGCCTCACACGCACGTTAGCGAGAACAAGTGTGCCTATATCCTGTTGTTAATGCACCGGCTGCGGAGAGAGAGCGGTGGGGGGGAGACGGGGCCGCACCCCCGGCGGCGCTCGGGTCGAGAGCGCGCAACTCCGGGCAAAGCCGCGCGCCGGCCGCTCGCCCCCCCCGTCCGGGCACACACGTGCGCGGGCAGCGCGGGGC
>NC_034411.1:57605508-57647784 GCF_002078875.1 Numida meleagris
TTTTTTTTTTTTTTTTTTTTTTGGTATGTGCATGTGTGTGCAAACTTTCCCCAAAATGGCGGAAATTGGGAGATGATTATATTTTAAATATCTCTCGCTCACAGGCACACAAAGTGCGGGAGCGACGGGAACGCCAAACTCTCCGCCGCGCGCTGAGCGCGGCCTTCGCGCACGGGGACCCGCGGCACATTCAACCGGTCCATCCCGGCCGCCGCCTGCCGCTTCCGACCGAAAAAACGGGGCTCTCGCACCGCCCCCCCCGGCCGCGCCTCGCCCCCCCGCGCCCGCACCTCGCCCCGTCCTTCGGCGTGCGCGAACAAAGAGCCGGGGCCGGGGGGGAGCGCAGCGCAGGATCCCCCCGTGCTACCCGCCCTCCAGCGCGCAGCCCCGCGCCCCCCCCCGGCCCCATCGCGTTTGTCCCCGCGGTGCCCCGCGAGCGGCGTTAAATGGAGCCGAGCGGCGGCTCGGCGGTGGGGCAAGTCCGCAAAATGTCTCTCCCCTTCCCTTCCCCCTCCCTGCGGAGCCCCCTCCCCCCCTAAAAAAGGCCCCCCCCGGCGCGTTTCGGCGGCTCCCTCCCCCATACGGAGCTTTATGCACATGCACATACGTGCGTGCCCGTGGCTGCGCCGAGATACGCGGCACGGCTCGATGCGCGTACTCCCGTCATGTGTTTGGGAAGAGAAAAAGAAATAGCAGGCACCTCTCTCTCTCTTTCTTTTGTTCCTCTTTCTCACTCACACACTTGGGGCGCGGGGAGGCACCCCCTGCCCCAGCCGCTCCCCCGCCACTTGCGAGTCACTTGCCCACTTTCCCCGGCGCGAACTTCCATCCCCGCCGCGCGGGTGGGGGGAGAAGCCCCCTCCCTTCCCCGGCGGCGTTTCGTAAGGGAGGGCGAGGAGGTGCGCCTCTGCCTTTTTCTCGCTCTCCAACTTTCATCCTCACCTAGGGCCGAACCCAACCCCACCGCCGGCTTTCGGCCGCCGACGCCGTTCCCCGGCCGTGGCCGGCGGCTCCGGCTCGCAACCCGCCGCTCCTTACCCCCCCAAATTCTCTCTCTCTCTTTTTCTCCGGCTCTCGAGTAGGTCCTGACAAATATGGTCCAGGGCTGCGGGCACAAGTGAGCATGCGCCCGCCGAGCCAGGGCTGGGGAAAGGGGAAACTGCTGCCGCCGCCGCCGCTCGTTCTTCCTCCCTCGCCTGCGCTGCCGCTGCGCCGGAGCCGCACTCGCGGCAGCGGCAGCGCAGGCGAGGGAGGAAGAGCGAGCGGCGGCGGCTGAAGTCGGCGGTGGCGGAGCGCACGGCGCCCTGCGAGGTGCGGCATCCCCGGTTGCATGCCGACGCCGGAGGAATAATAAGGAGGCTTGCGCGGCAGCGCGCTGCTATTTTTGGTCTTTTGGAAAATAACGCGCTGAGCCTTTTTTTCTTTTTCTCCTTGTTGTCACGCCGTCTTTTCCCCCATCCTTTCGCTAAAAGGCGTGACGGGTCGCTGCCTGCCATCCGAGCGCGGAGCCGAGCCGCTTGCCTTGGGATGTCACACGGGACCTGGTAGGGGGAGCGCAGCCACGCACACTCCTGCGCTCTGCTACGGCACTGGGCCTCAGTCCACTGCAGCCAGTCTGCAAATGGAAAGTAGTTTCACCTGTGCCGCCTGCCCTCCATCATCCCCCTGTGCTCACAATGGGAGATATTTTCTGTCACTTGTCATTGTTTAGAAAATGCTACGAAATGAAGGCCCGTGTTTTCTGTTTTCTTTGTGTTTTTTTTTTTTTTTTAATGGGGTCGGTGAGGGTGGGCTTCCTTCACCCAGAGGAGGGCTGCAAAGCAACATTAAACAAAACAGAGCTACACAAGGCCTAACTGGACAGGGGAGAGGGAGGGAGGGGGATTGCAATCTGTTGTGTATATGATGCTTGGAAACATTTAGATATATAGACAGGTATAGGTATAGGTATAAATGATGTAGATATAGACTGATATAGACAGGTAAATAGGTTAGAGAGAGACAGGCAGACAGAAAGTTTCAGGCAAAGTATAAACCGACATGGAATACAATCATTGTTATACTTAGCAGAGATGTTTTGTTCAGACCACACGATATCTCTGTGAGATGGCTCTATTCTAAAGGCAAGGATTGGCAAAGTGAATTCAACATTGTTAGTAGTTTGGCATGTTGTTACGTCTCTTTTAAAATAGCCCTCAGACTCCTATTTATCCTAGTAATGATCAAGTCCAGACTTTTCCTTCATTTTACATACGCTTCCTTCTACAATTAGAGGGACAACTGTGGCCCAAATTACTAAAACAGGAATAATGATAAATAACCAGGAATAAATATTGGGATTCATTATCAACGGAAATACATGACAAAAATGCTCACCCACAAAGTCAGAATAACCAAAACATGGTTTGTGCCAGACCAAAGGAACCCTTTTTTTGCTATTGTGGGTATATGCTATTTATGATGGGTATATACCGTATGCATCCCAGCAACTGGGGCAGCCTTGCACTGGACAAAGGACAGAGGTGCCCCTCTCTGACAGGAGGACTTCCAGCATCAGCTTCCATTTGCTGAAGTACTTGCATAAGAGCAGATTTTAAAATATTTAAGAATCAAACCTATGCCCGCACTCAAATAATACAGGTGTGACTTTACTTAGACTTCTAGCATGCTATCTTGAGAGCTTCTATTTATTTAAATGGCAAAATCGAGATCATGTGTGTTTGCAGGATGGTGCCCACGTGCAGTACGTAGTATTATTTTATGTTTAACATCTCTCATGCCCATTCAGCTCAAATGGCATTGCATATAGCACCCTATATGCAATTAGTGCGGGTTTCATTAATGAACATATGTGCATTAGAAACTAATTATGGAAAACAGTATTAACCTTATTGTAATAATTAGCAATAATGCACATTTAAACACTTCTAGAACAGATACACACAAAAAACTGTAGGGATGAGAAAATTCCAATTTTCCTCACAAACTCTTAACTGAGGAAATATATGGGTTAGAAACAAAGAATAAACCATAACTGAAGCCATTCAGTGCTTTTTTCAACATCATTTCCTAGTGTTATTGAAATATTTTTATGCAGATAGTTGCCAAATAACTGGATTATTCTATTGTAGCCTCAAATTAGCTGAGTTCTGCAGATGACATGTAAAGAATGATAGAATTTGGTACCATTTAAAACACTCTTTGGGACACTCAACCTGTACTGATCATTTCTCCAGATGACAGTGGGGTTTTGGGAAGGGCACACCATACTCTGTTTTGAAGATGCATTTCTAAGTAATTTATGCACAGTTATTTTGTTTATGCTTGAAAAATTGCATCTCTTTTCCTTTAAAAATCTAATAGAGAATTACAGAATTTGTAAAAACCTGTTCAGTTCTAATTCATCTGACCTACCTATGTATGTCATAGCCCCTTACAGAAATGGCTCCATCATTGGAAAGGATATCCTTGAAGGATATATGCTGAACGTCAGAACTGAAACCCAGCGTTTGAGCTGGAGTAAAGCTGTTCTACTGGGTAAGTAGCTTCAAATAGATCGCTCTTTGATTAAAGGACCTGGGAAATTAATACAGGTTCCTTCCATTAGTTGTCTCTTCTTCGATTCTTGCCCTAATCAGATTCTGGCAGCTCGTGATGTGTTCTAAACCCATTATTTTGTCAATAACAATTTATTGAGTAAAAATAGATCAAACGTTATTTAAATATGCTTTTTAAACATTGTTTCTGTTGCCATTTTATTGAACACCAGACTTCCACATCTATTGTGAAGGCAGAGAATTCTAAATGCTTGTTTTCTATATGTAAGCATGGTATTTAATATGATTTTGGCAGTATGCATAATGACATATTTTGGAGTAGCTAAATTTGGTCGCTCTGTGAGTATTCTTTTGACTTGTTGAATAGGTGAGCTGTAGCCAAATCATGATTAGTCTTCTCAGAGTGTGCTCATAAACATTCAGATATATGCCTTCCAAATCCCATATCGTGAATACCATTTAAGGTAGTGAGGGGAAAGAAATGTACATTAATGATTACATTTTATATGGGGTCGATATCATCATGCGATCTAATAGCTCCTCTGAAAATAACTAAAAATAAACTAAGAAAAAAATAGTATTTACAGTGTACTGAATTAACATTTCTGTTGTCATGATTTTTGGAGTATAGGCTAAGACACTTAAAGATGGTTGTATTTCTAGACAGTAGCCTGCACATGATGTTTTACCATCCTTCTTGTAGCAACTTGTGCAGCTCATTGTGTGACCTTTCTGACCACTGACAGTCACCTGTCTGCCACATGATCCTTCCCTAAGCCAAACCAGGAGGACGGAGAAGATCACTTGAAGGCACTCACTAACATACAAGAGAATGTTGCATACGATACTCTGTAAAACCTAAAGCTGGGAAAACAGATGTGTAGAAGTTTGAGAAATAGAAGGTGAGGAGAGATGGTATATATGCTTTTCTAGCAGAAAGACAGGTGAGTTGCAATCCATGGTGATTCCAGTTCCACTCGACAGTGTTCTCTTCTTCTCCACAGACTTGGTGTCCCCACAAATGTGAAGAAATTAAGACTGACCTACTATCAATGGTGGAGAATTGAAAGGTAATTTGTTGGTTGGTTTGTTTCTACTAATACCAGAATAATTATCGTATTTATTGAATTACCACACTAAACTAGGGAACCAGTAGCACTTTAAATCCAGCTGTGTGCCCTGGCCACATCCTAACCCCATACCAGAGTGAGTCTCAGGAATGCAGAGCTCTTTTTTTTTTTTTTCCAAGGAAGAAAACAAGCATGAGTTCCTTAAAGACACCACAGTGCTCTCTAGCCAGGTTTCAGCCCAATACGCACCTGGACACAGTCTAGATGCAGCCTTGGAGAATTTGTTTCTAGAGACTGTGAATTTTAAGACATTGCAAAGTATGTGTTCCAAGGATTTCATCAAAGTTGCAAGACTGCAAAGATTTCTAGGAGCAGGATGCACCCTGAAAGAAATTCAAAGGCAGATATGGAACTTAGGGGACTGTGAGTGCAGAAGTGAATCTCGAACAATATTGCTTATGAAAACTTCGGGAAGCACTGGATCAGAAATAAAAGCTAAAAAAGTCATTTGTAAGACTGTGTCAAATAGAAATTTGGACCTGTAGTGGAAATACTGATGAGGACTCTTGAGCCAGGAGAAGGGTGAGGATAGAAGTTTGGACATGGAGATTGGACACTGGAGCTTGAAGCACCGGCAAGACCTGAATCAGTTGAAGGGAGAAGGAAATGAGCAGAAGAGTCTGGAGTGGTAGGGAGGAGGGGTACCAAGGTAGAGCAGAAACTGGGTGATCTGGAATGGATGATAGGCCAAAAGGAATTGGTAAGAATAAAGGTCCTAAGAGCGGAAATTGGGGAATGGTAAAAGAGAAACCACAGTGGAGGACAAGTGATTTGTAAAGGGAGAACAGAGTGTGAGGAAACAAGGAAGGTAGACAAGGGGAAGAAGGTGGGTACAAGAATAGACAAGGGGAAGAAGGTGGGTACAAGAATGGGCAAGGGGAAGACAGGAGGGAACCTGTGTTAGGCAAAGCAGGAACAGTAGGAAAATGGCAGTCTTTAAAAATGTGACTTACTAGATTTAAGGAGCAGTGATGATCAACCTCTTCCTTATGGATGGCGGAGAGAGCAACAGCCACAGGGCTCTCTTGACAGGGAGCTCTTTTCCTACAGCCTCTTTTCTAAGGTGGGAGAGCACACAATGTGTGTAAGGACCACTATCATTTCTCTTAGCAGAAGGCACTGGTTCCAACTGTAAGATAAGATAACAGTAGCCTCACAGCAGGGCACTGCATTAGAAAGTTTGTTGCAGCTGGGTCCTCCAGACCTGCTATCTCAAAGATGAGCAGTCAACCTGAGAGCTAAGGCTCTCTAATTTTTTAATTTGCACAAGGAAGGAAAGTTGATGGGGCAGCACAGGAACAAGCCTAATTCTTAAGAACTGAAGTAAAATGAAAAAACGTTGCAGCCTACAGTCCTGACACAAAGAACAACTTGCTTCAAATGGGCAACAAATGAAGGGTTTATTTTACTGGAAAATTTTCTAGATAAGTAACTGCTGCTGAGAAATAACTATAAGTGAATAAATAGCTCATCCTGTAGGTCTGATTGGACGTCAAAGTCTGCCAGCTTAGGGAAAGAAGGAGGACATCCTGTGCAAGGTCCTTAAGACACAATGGCTGAGTTAGAACTTGCTCTAATTTACTCTTCCTGGAGACCAACATGAACAGTTTTTATAGCAACATGTATCAGACTTAGTCACTCGCAACCACACACAGGCATCTCTAGCTAAACAGAAGTTTGTCCAGCAGGAGATGAAGAGGAAAGAATTCTGAATTTTGCATCTACTAGCCCTAAGACCGGACAACCCTTAGAATGTAGTAGACTCTCTTTATTTTCAGTCCTTTTTATCTAAAAGATCATTCCAACAATTAAATAAAATCCTTTGTTTAAAAAAGATATTAATGGTGTGAGACACATGGCACCTAACAAGCAATAAATACTTGCTGTGTGTGAGGTGATGGCACAGGTTTTACTATAGATATACAGATTTTTTCTAAAGGTGGTTAATGCAAAATCCTGACCTCAGTTGCTTACGGCAGTAAAAGGAAAATAGAATAAAATTTTTCTGTACATTAGTATGAGCCTTTCCTTACCAAAGTGTTCACAATTGTGCCTGTAGAGGGACGGGTATCCAGTAGGCCTACCAAATGTGATTGCAATTAAAGCAATAAACAGAGCATCTCCTGTTAGCTTCCAGATCCAACCTCCAGCATAGAACAGCAAGAAGTGCAGTCTCTCTATAATGTTTTTCCAGTGATGTCATGTCACATGGACATGCAGCAATAGCATTCCACTCTTTGACAAGCAGTAAAAAATATCAATAGGGCCTGTTTCTGGGACTGACAACAAATGGATTGTTCAGAATCAGAGAAATTCATATTCCATTGCCACCAATCCTGAGTCAACAGGCTTTGAAGAGTTGACTCTTACAGTTCCTGAGCTGGAGCAGCGGTCACTGTTGCCATATCGCTGCTATCATGGTCTGAGTTATGTGAATGGAAATAGTGGCCTCATTTAAGTAAGCGAGAGTTTTCATTCTGGACTTTTAAGCTATGTATAACCCCCCATGCTAGGAAATCAATCTGCCAAAGTCTCATTTATCACCTAGAAAATAATGATTGGTGTGAATGAGTATTCTAAGAAAAATAATAGTGCATAATAGCAAGAGATAGGAGTAACATGCCTATCATAGAGTTCAAGGTTCAACAAACACATTTTAATGGAGAACACAGTCTCCTGGCTACCACAACAAAGCAGACAGGATATTCTTTTTGCTTTGAATGAAGAACTGTGTATGTTAGTAGTCTGTACAGGCTAATGCCTGTTCGTGGAAGAATCTGGCCGTGTTGATTTATGTTTACAGTTCACCACAAAATTATTTGATTTCAGTATCCAGTGATAACAGAACTGATGTATATCGTGCATTCAGGACGGACTGAACTCCCGAAAACTTACTTTTATTTAAACTATTTCTTTTTCACATGTTCAAAGACAATCTTCACGTAATACTTTACATAGAGTCCTCCTAGCTTCTTAACCCCCAGGGAATTCTTTGCAAACTGAAATCTTCTGTGGCTTAAATTTTAGAAAGAGGATGTTGTGGCATATGAGCATGAACCATATAATCATTATAACCATTATAGCGCATTACTGGGAAGCATATCTACCCTATTTTACCTAAAGTCTAAATCTTTCAACTGGTAAAACGAAGTTAAAATGGAAATCCTTTTAGAAATGTGCAAATACTGCGTTTGAGGATGCTGTCAAATTCCCAAGGAATGCTTAAAATTTGCAGCATCCAAGAAAACACAGAAGAACTTTGAGATTTTTGCCTAAAAATGATGATGGACTTCAGTGGTTCAAAGGAAAAAAGTCTTCCTCTCTCATCACTCACTTGGGCAAGCATGAAGGTGACTAGTAATTTCACAAATATTTGATCATTCTGAAAACACTCTGCATATTCTTTGCACTACTCACAGAAGTAATCACAGGAATGATAATGGAGGAGGATACTGTTAGTGCACAAATCTCACCTAGGCATGACGCATAGCAGTGAGCTTCTGGTATCTGTTACCTGCTGTGCTTGGAGCTAAGGCTAAGAAATTCAGTGGGGTGAAGAATGTTCCTTAGAGCGGGATTCAAACATATACATTAGAAGCTTATTGCTTTTGCTTAACTATACAGTGAATTCAGATAAATGCCTGACATTATATACCATGTGAATATCAGAATTATGATTTTTAGTCCAAAAACTTATGGCAAAAACTGTTTCCTACAATATGATGATGATCACTTTGCACTCAGAATATTTCTGAGTTCACCTGTCTAGGATGAGGTAGCTCTGAACAACCATGCAGTGAGCAAGAATTACTACCTAAATATATCCAAATGAGAAAGAAGATTCTAAAATTATAATGTTATAATTACATATTATATATGTATTAGAAGACTTAGTATTTTTGCAAGAAGCATAGTTGCTCTTCTCTGTGGAATGTAAGCCAAGTTTCAGCTGGGAACAAATAACTGAGTTATATAAGCACACATAAAAATAGACTGACCCACATCTATAACAACAGGATTGCATTATAATAAAATGGTATTTGTTGTATGATTTCCTGAAAGCAGAAAGCACCTATATAAGTGGACTTATGCAAAGAGTCCCATGTAATATACGGTCCGTACAAGGCATCCATGGAACTCTGCAATACGATGGCTTACATGCATATGAGCCATAACATGAACAGTTTTGTCTTTCTGGTGTGGTGTCCTTCTGCTGAGAAGATGGATATCTACTTCTGAGTATCACACTCCACATTTGTATTGGAAGACTGATGTAAGAGGACACAGCCTGAGAAAAAGTAGCCACATAAAAAAAAATCTAAGCAAAATTATGATTTTTTAATTTCTCAAATAGGCCACAGTACTGCACAGTTTTGTCGACATTACTGCAACCCATCAAAATAGAGCTCTAGTAAGCACAGTTCTGCACACATCAGGGAATCTGCAGCTGCAGATTTGAATAGGATGGGAAACATATAAACTTACTGCACATGCTGCTACTGCTGTAATAGCTAATATGTCAAGACATGCTTACAGCAATAGATGCATGCATACGCGCTCTGCAGACAAGATTGGTGCTCAGCTGGAATTCAAACTAACATGTATTTGCCACTGCTGTCGCTAGCCCTCTCTTGCACAGCTTGCAAATTCACAAGCAGCCATTGTAAATTGCAAATAATGTGTGCTGTAGTTCTCTAAAGCAAAAAGACAGCAGTACAACTCTGTAACTGTGAATATTTAATACTTCACAATACTCGAAGACTAGTTTTACCAAGAAAATCTGTTCCAAACCCAATAGCGGATGTCCAATAAGAGCACCTTTGTTTAACTAGGACTGCCATTGCTGGTGCTCAAATCTAACTTACAAATCCATGAAGCTTAGTTAAATCAGAATTAATTTTCCTCATGGTAAGGAAGCATGATGTGCTCTGAGGTAATGCATATTTCCATGACAATTACTATTTTAAATTCATAGTTATATTATTGATAAAATTGCTTATTTATTTTTTAACGTGGCAAGGACTCCTTCAGAACAGAGACTTTTGTCCCTAGTATTCTAAGAGGTAAAAAAATAAATGTTGTCTTGAGCTAAGCATGTAAAATTTCAGCATCAAATGTTCCTGTAAGAAATGAGTGACAGAAAACAGCATTAGAATGGTAACTATTTCTAATCTTGTTGTATTTGCCACCTTTTAGCCCTAACATAGAGTTTATAATATATGGGAAACAGACAGATATTCATAGATTTGGTTGCTTAACCAACAAATATCAATATAACAAATTGAGTATATCATAGAAAGGGCACAACTCTTTTTTTTTTTTTTTTGACACTGGTTAACTACCCTAGCTTGACACAGATGCAAAAGTAGCCACTTGAGGCAAACTTAGGCTGGAGTTGCCGCTTGAAGTTGGCTAAAAGATAACTCCATTTCTGTGTGCAATGACTCAATCCTATCTCAGTTGAGCCTGTCAATATGAGCAAAAACTAAGTGCTCTTCATGATAGAGAGCCTGGTTCTCTGAAAACTAATCAAGTCTACAAGGACATCTTGCACTGGTTATTGAAGAACCGTGAAAATATTTTTTTTTATTGTTTCTATTCCAATATGGAATGAATTAAAACAGAAATATTCAGAAGAAATTTGAAGTGGATGAAGATTAGTAGAATATGCAATTAGATCAAATCCGTGTATTAACCAACAATATCTCCAGGTAGCACATATGATCCATATATCCCAGTAAAAGATGCCTGTATTTCACATACTTAGTGTGTCAGATGACACCTAGATATTTTGAAATAAGGGCCACACTACAGACAAGAGGGCATCAATCTTTCAGTGTAATTGCTTTATTTTCTGTATATCCCTGTGAGATTGCAACAGTGCAGTCATTATATTTGCATATGAAAGGAGGGAAAAACAAAAATTAGAAGTTAAAATGTACTTCTAAACCAGCTCAGTGACCGATCAACTGAAAGCCCATAGAAATCAACAGGACATTAATTCCCAGTGGGAACTGGGCTAAAAAATCTTTTAGACCATTTGGCAACTTTTGCTCTCATCTATAAATAATCTGTTTCTGGAGCCAAAACCTCATGGATTTAGTTGATCTTGTGCTTATACACTGGAAATTCAGACTGTGAAAATGGCTCTAAAACTATGAATGTTAAGAAAAAGTAGAAGTTTTCATTATGATTTAACATATGCTTGGCGATTCTTCATCAGGAAAGCCTGATATATATGACCAAAAGTAAGATGCCTAACTAAAGCAACTCAAAAAAGCTGTGGTAATATTGTACCAAACTGCTAAGTGTAGTCCACCCTGAGGAAGCCTTGTGGTGATTTTACGAAGTCTGGATTTACAATTTACTCGAAGGAAATATTACAAAACTGAACTGTAAAGAAGGTGAGAATTCTACTGATAAATTCAGTTTACCAGGAGAAACTGCACTAATTTAAAATTTAATTACTATTATTGGAAAGAATTGGAAACCACTGGAAATTTGTTTTTAAGCATAGTTTTCAAATTGGATGAGAGAGGGATTGAGATGCTTAAACCTTAATTGAATTCTCAAATAAGTGTTTACAAATTTTTATTATTTTATTTAGAGATGGCTATTTAACAGGAGGGACATTAGACTGCAGATCATGTAACAAAAGTTTAATTTTCTCAGACCTATCTCTTCTCAAATTCCAGGGCTTTATTTAATCTCAAATGCTTATTTGCTTGTCATCCCTAAAAGAACACCCAGCACGATCCAGTAATATGCCAGCCCAGGGAAGTGAACTTGCCATGACTTTGCACAACTGTGCAGCATGTATGAGCAGCTGAGGCTCATCCGGGCCTGGAATGCACAGCTGGCAGATTTTCTGAGCTCCAGCAACAGCTCCTGTCCTCGGTCACCCACCTCTGAGCTCCAGCCCCAACATTACTGAAGAGTTCCTCTAGACTTAGACAGCAAAATTAAGAGGTCTCTGTCCTCCACATAGAAAAGCCTCTGTGGACCGCAAATAGCTCGTTGGAGATGGGAAAAGAAGGAACTCATTCGAAGATTTCCTTTTTTTGACTTGTGAACCTGGCTTTTGCACTGCAGTTCATCTGCTGAGTAATTACTCCCAGCAAGCAGAGTCACCAACGTGAAAATAGTTTTTGATAAACCAGTTGACAAAAATCATTGCTTCCTGGCAGGACAGAGGATCTCCTCTGCCCCATATGGGATGTTTTTCAATTATATCCACTGGATGTGGGAATCATTAGTTACTTTGAAATTTTGAATTATATTGTTCAGGTATATTGAGTTAAATAAAAGTCATACTGAGTCTTACCAAAAAGCTTAAAAACTGGCAATTCACATCTTCAAGGTGAGAGACTATATCATTTTTTCAATATGGTAACTTTTCGCTCCTATGCATAGAAGATGAATTGAAAATCCCCTGCAAATTTGACTTGCTGGAATTGAGAACCTACTGGGGAGGCTGGAGCTGGGTGAGTGAGGCACAGTGTAAATTAAAACAGATAAGAGTATAACCTTATAATTATTTTATGCATATAACTGTTAAGTATATAAGAATATATAATGCAATTTTCCCATATAGTATAAACACACTATAATTTTGAAAAAGGCTGGAAAGGTGGCCTTTAGGCTTAAGTAATTCTATCAGAATGGTAATATGTAGTTGAAAGAACATTTTTTTTTGCATACATTTTGTTTGAATATTGTTCATCTTAATAAACACAAAACTTGAAGTTGCTTCAGGGTTTGGCACCTTGGAAGTTATTCCAAGGGAGACAATACACACTGTTTGTAGCTGTATATATTATGGTTGGATCTGACAGCACAATCTTTAATGAAGATGTCCCCAATATTTCTCACTTCATGACCTTTCTTTTTAATTACTTATAACTTTGCCAAATGACTTTTGGAAAGAAAATTTTCTTGGCAGATGCTTTTCCTTAGTCTGATGATTTTCTTGTTTATTTCTCAATTTATAGATAAATCACTATAAGATCGTGTGAGAACAAAGCCTGAAAAAAAAGTGTGTAATGTTGTCCACATGAAAATGTTGTGTTTTACTTTTTTAATTTTACACATTTAATTTTACACATTTTGCAGTAAAAATACTACATTTGAGATGCATTGAGGGGCTTTGTGCTGGATAAATGGTTCTGTTGCTCCTCTGAAAATCTATCCACATTTGAAAAATTTCATTTTGTAAATGCTCAGAAAAGTCTTGCTAGAGATTTATCTGCAAACTGAAGAGTCTGTCTACTGTGGACACGCTCAGAGCTGCACAAACATAATTCTTCCTATGATTAGAGCTAAGCACCACAAAATGTTTTTCCAGTGCCCCTCAGGGACCCTTCTGTCGACATAGTGCAGAGAGATTAATTTGAATGCAGTGTGGACAAAAACAGAATTTAGAAGTTGGTGAGTATATGCAGGGAGAAAGAAATGGAAGGAGTATGATGAGCTGAGAGTGGAGCCATGAACTGCTATGTGTATGTGCAGGAGATGGAGACAGGGAATAGTCTTAGAGGGTGACAAACAGCCAAAGTATGTGAAGGAAGAGAACTGACATTAGCTGAATAAAGAGACCGGGACAAAGAAGTATGTTTTGATGAAGATTTCTGGAATGGGTTTGAAAAGGAATGGCAACTAAAACAAGGAGGGCTAACCAGAGGTTTGTGAGCTGGTCAGTAGAAGCTGAATTATTTGGTTACATAGGAAGACAGGAATGTAAATGGCATAAAGAAGGCTGGAATGAGAGTCAGGCAGAACACTAGAATACCACTTTAAAGGTGCAATGCAAAGTTAAATGCAAGCAGTTAGCACATGGAAAATGCCAATGCTGATAATGCTTTTGGAACCTTAAATTGAATCCTTGGGCACAAGCATGGTGATACACTACTACAGCATGATGATACACTACCTCTTCTATAGAAACCCAGCGTTACTCGGTGAGCCCCGTTATAAGAAATCTCCTCTGGGTCTCCACAAGGTTATAAATTGGAAGAGATTATCAAACTCCTGCTTAATCAATTTTAGCAGTCAGAAGGTGTGAAAGATATTAAGCAGTGGATTGCCAGAAGGAAAGCTACCTGAATGGGGATGCTGAAAATTAGATTCTATCTTCCTCTGACAGAGTTCTCATATAACTCTAAACAAATAATTTTAATATAACTTTTTTGGATGGTCACTAATTGCACATTTGCAGAAAGCCACCCAGAGATCTGAGATCTATTTTTAAATAGTGTTGGCTGCATGTGAATTCCTCTGGAACTATGTTTCAGACATAATGGCTTTGAAAGTCAGGTCCTTGGTGCCTTACTTGGACACTGAGTATTACAAACTAGTTTTGACTTTAAGCTCTCACTTTCCCATCAGACACTGCTTTCCACCTCCAAAGTTTCCCTGAGTCCAGATGTGCCTCTAAGTGAAGAAACATAATTTAATTTGGTTATTCCACAATTCACTTCAAGCTGAATACCTCAATAAACAATTTTCTTGGTTATGTAAAACGGCACTGATTTGTTTGTTTCAACTTGAACATTTAGTTCAGTCCTACAGGGCTTCTGGCACTTTTTTGGTTAGCCTGTGATTCATCCCACACAAAGGGTCAACTAGGTTCTTGAATTAAATACATAAAGAGAAAAAAAACAGTAGTTCTGGAATGAGAAAACCATTGTAGCTTGCATTTACTGAAGAAAAACCTACATAGTTAAGCTTTGTAACGAAAATAGAACCTCCACTTTTGGATGGAAACCAGAGAACAGTTTGGAGTTTCAGTAAAATATCGTGTAGACAAATTAATTTCAGTGGAACAATAGCTTAAAGTGTTGCATTCATTTCATCTTCGAACTCAGGAAATCCAGACTGTAATTCTTTCATACCCAAGCAGAATTTATTAAATGACAGCTAATGTAGGAAGATACAGAGCCAGAAACCTGGGGTAGAAAAGGAAGATTTTTTGTAGTAGTGTGGGAGGATGAAGCTCAGAAGAGTGCTTTATATCTTTTAGTGACTTGAGTATTTACTCGTCTGAGTGCCTAACAGCTGAACACCTTCATATGCAACTTCACAGACCACAAGACTGAAAGCAGAGGATTACACAAGGAAAAAATGCAACCATAATTAGTTCAGCCGAAATGAAGTTCAGAGAACACTCCTCATCCTGGAGTGATGTCTGCAGCTTGTGATGTTGTAATTAAAAAAAGAGTCAAATTTACTAACATAGGAATTGGAGACAGCAGAACAAAGTTTAAATGTATTTTTTTCTCAAAGTATTTAATGCCGAACACTTAAACTAGAACCTGCAATTTACTGAGTATGTGTTAATATTTTTCATTTGATTAGTATTTTTGACATATACAGTTTGACATCTTGTATTAGCAGGTCTAATAATACCTCTCCACAAACCAGACGTCCACATAAATGCATGGTAGAGGAAATATTATTCTCCTGTTTAACTGAAGACCATTGATGTGTGTAAGAACATCCAGGCCTCCCAGATTTCAGAAATTAAGTCTGTGGGAGGAACAAGTAAACTCCTGATACTCTGTTAATTTCTCTTAACTTTTCACACAGCAAGGTCAAGATTTTCCCTTATAAAATGGCCACTTAAAAATAAGGAGTGTTTCTTTTTTGCCATTTTAACTAGAAATAATGAAGTGTGCACACTGTCTGAAACAAAGTAAAACAAAACACAAAAAAACCCAACTCCTTACTCATAGGAAAAATAAGCTATCCACTACAGAAAAATGACATCAGCCTTCTAGGCTGTGAGAGTGTGATGGCAATTGAAATACCTGTCTAAAATATTGCAGGTGCTTTCTCTCAGCAGTTTTCCTTTGAGTGAGACCATGGCTTGCACTGAAAAGAGGTTCATGAGATACTATAATCTGAAATGCTAAGTACTTTTAAAGCATTCACATGATTTTATTTGAATGAGCCACCTGAAACCATAAGAGAGAATTTTCTGTAATGGGATTCACCTTACCTTCTACAAGTGAGAAATGTCTACAGAAAGGCTAAAGTTTCAAAGGAAAAGTCATAACATGTATTCAGATCTGTGATACAGCATTTTGGCCAAAAAATCTGAGAACATTTTTTTACATTCTAATAAAGTCAACCTGCAAGTTTCAATAGGTAGATCTTCATTTTCAAAGTGTATAGTCAGAAGGAACTGTTAGATGCTGAAATCTTACCTCCTAAGTAATACAAACTATTAGATTTCAGTCAAATCTGTTACTGTATTACATTCAAAATTAAGCTATTAAGTTAAATGAATGAGGCTCAGTGCCCAAAATAGTGAGAGATTCTTCAGCTGCAGCTAGAAAACAGAACACATATGGTGACACCTCTTCCCCAGGTCACAACAAGAGCAAGAGGCTCCGTGGGTGATGCGGTCTCAGAAGACAAACCACACTTCACGCTACAGAGGAAGGAAAGGTCCTCCCAGGTATTTTCTGAATGTAATGTGAAGGAAATTCCTTTCCACTTCCAAATATAGTAATGATTGAAAATCTGAATAAATGAGGAGGACGCATTAAAGAAGAATCTAAAATCGAAGATCTTCTGCATATCCATTAAGCACTAATTAATTCCGCGTGAGGTCCCACATCCAGATGTGGTTGACCTTTGGTACTTTTAGAATATTACATGTTGCTAATTGTTCATGAGGCAAAAAAATCACCCTGCTGATCCTTGCTGTTGAATAATGAAGGGTTCCATGCATGGGATCCGGTTACAATGATTTTTTTCCTACACAGATGTAATTTAACAAGCATATTGAGGACACTGTCTACAATATTTCTGAGGCCCACGAAGAATGGAGATAAACATCACAGTCAAGCAGATGCAGATTTAGTAAAACCAGAGGGAGCTGCACACCTATTCATTCTACATTTTTTTCTCAGAAGGTGTATTAAATCAAATCTTTTTAGAATTAATCTTGCTTAACATTCTGGCATGTGTCCTCAATCCTCTGCATATTATTAAATACCATCAGTTTGCAACATCAATATAAATGAAATCAGCATCAGAACCCCAATTTTATTTTTAATAGCATAGCATGAGTAAGTTAAACTAGCGTTAAAAATAAATATCGAGTCAGAATCGCCAGCCTATTTCCATAAGAAAATGACAGTACAACTGCAGATTCTTTGCCTTCAAGAATGGTTTAATCTCAAACACAACAATTCAGAGAAAAACATGGGCTATTACTCACAGGAAAACTCAAATTCCTGATAGAAACTAATCAAAGATGGATGCCAACATCAGCTAAAGGCAGAGTGGAGATGTAATATTTAAAATGTAAAATGTAAAATATGGCAAGCACGATTGTTTTTGTCTAACTCCTGCTTTTGAAAGGAATCTCTGTTTCTGGCTGGTGTGGTGAGTCTGATGCACAAGAGAGAAGTATTCCAGACATAAAGCCTCTGCCAATTTTTTCTAATATGGGATAATAAAATACTTTCTTGTATATTGATAGCAGCAGCAAAGTGGTGTGAAACCGATAAAAACAAGGTCTTGAGTAGGTTATTGTGGTTTCATAAGTGACTGCAAATAGCACTTACAAATGGAAATATGCAGCTGCTGCGCAGAAAAGCCATTCATTATTGCAATATTTTGAGGAAAAAGGAAAGGATAACATAATAAGAGGCCTGACTCTAGCTGAGGCTCTGTGTGAACTGATGGATGTGAAAGTCTACGTCAGAGATTTGCACTTGAAGGACTGGACCCTGTAAAATGTGAGCATTTACATGTGTCCTGTACAGCTGGACACATACAACAGGGGATTCTGATGGACAAGTCTCCTTTGTTTCTGCCAGGACATGCCGCCCATTACCTCTTAAGTACCATAGAACATATCTGGTACCTAAAATTGAATGGTGGGCCGGAACTTTTGCATTTTGGCTGTGTGATGTGATGTTAAATGATTTAGTATAACAGACTTGATTTCAGCAAGCAAACAGAAGCAAATAGGATCTTTACTAACTGTAGGCGCTTTCAGTACCTGAGGTTAAAGAGCCATCTCTTTCTCTGGTGTAATTCTGCTGGTTCAAGGGAATTGTGGAAGGGTAAATTCAATGCAATACATTCACCTGGTCACCTAGCAAACAGCTGATATGTTCCTTTTGTGTGGAGGCCCGCATACAATCAGGTTGCCATCTAGTGGCAAACATTTTGAACACAGTAATTTTAAACGGTACAAGTTATTTTAAATGCTTGGATGTGTTAAATCAGCTGAGGTGCATGAAAACATGTATTATCAGGTGGAAATTATTTTAAGGCTTAAAAGAGTAACTGCATATGTTTACTCAGCATTGTACACTCAGACAGGGAAAATTTCCTGACTCAAGCTGTCTATCTAATGCAAGAACATTTAAAATTGCAATACTATTTTCTGCACAGTGTGGTTGGATGTTATTACTCATGGTATTTTGCATAAAAGATGATGAAAAAAAAATAGTCAGACACCTTTTAATGCGCACATCTCCCCTTCCTGTCCATCTCCCTGGGAGTAAAAGAAATGTACTACCGTTACTGAAAATTTTTATGTAGCCAGACTCAGACCTGAGTAGTCTCAGTGACTGGAACAACAGCTGTGGGAAAAGCAAAGACACAGCCAAGCCAGACTGTTTGTATTAAGGTTATGAGTTTATTAATAGAAAGAATAATCACCACTAGCAGCCACAGTCCACACATCCTAACCTGAAGCAGCTACTAGAATCCGCTCAGGAAATGCAAAAAAGGCGCATTTTGGTACTGGATGGCCTGGTAGCACTTATGCACTTGGGCAAGTGAGTTTGATTTCTCTACTTTTAGTGCTAATTTGGAAATTCATGAGTATAACTGGACATTCATCTGCTTGAAGCATTTGGATGGTATTTTTTAACATACTAATTATTGCTTTACTATCATTACCACATGCCTCATATCAGGAAATGTACCCGACATGAAAGAATGGTGTTATCTTATTCTACAGATAAATGTCTCGTTTCTTCAAATTCCAAGTGGAAAGGCTTCTCCCCTTCCTTCTGCTCAAGTGGTTCCATAAGTTTCATAAATTCAAAAATAATTATTAAATAACTTAATTAAATAATAAAATAAAATAATTATTAAAACCAGTGTCAGAATGCAGTTTCCCTAAACTTAATTTTAAAATTATACAGTGATATGAGTTGCCCTGCATATCTAAATTCTACTGGAAACCAATTCCACAGCTATGGATATGAAATACCTGAGAGCCAACTGACATCAGCAGTTTGGAAGCCATGCCAAACAGCAGCTAACAGTAGTGAGAAATGGAAAATAAAGGGTGACAAAAGATTGGAGAAGAGCACAGGTTCTCCACTTTTACTGTATTCTGAGGGGGTGGGCAGTCCCCAAAACACTGAAAACTTGAGCAATGGGACGTCAGAAATTGGATTTAAAGAACATACAGGCTGCTGAAATTCTTATTAGGATGTCATTATCTATTATCTGGCAGAAAACCATTTAATAATGAATTCCATTAAACTGGAGCTGTACTGAAGAGCTGTTGAAATATATTTTGGAGATGTTGTAAATATGATTCCTTGTTGTTGTTTTCTGACAAATATCAGCTGGATCTAATGTCAGAGGAGCAGTAAAATTGAGTAAGAATTGTTTAGATGAGAAAATTTATCAGGTTTTTGATCAGAATGGTATGTTTGCTTACACTGCGGAAGTCAAAATATAGATAGATGTTTCACTGAGTTACTGAAGGCATCTGTATTCAACCTCCTATTCACTGATCACAGACAAATGCTTGATTCATTAAAAATACACATTTAGTTCCAGTTGCCAACCTAGCCAGGATAAAATGACTTGGATTTTGTTATGGGCCATGAATCATGGTCACAGAAGTTAATTAAAGTTCTAATGGCAGGGTCAGCAAGGTCAAGTGAATGAGTTTGTATATATGTAATTAGGGCAGAACAGAAGATAATGGAGTTCAACAGGTGAAACAGAGAGCAGAACCGTGTGTTGTGTTAGGGTGCTTGACTTTAAGATTCTGAATTGCTGTTAGAGTGAGAAGCTGGAGAAATACCTCGTCAATATAGGAACTTTTTTTTTCTAGAAATGACAGATCTGAAAAGCAGCAATGCCTCAGCACCATCTTCACAATAATTTCAAAACCTGCTGAGAGCAAAAATGTGAGTAACAAGGTTGTTTCAACACCATGCATTTTTATTTTCTAAGTAAAAGCAGTGTATATAGAAAGTAGACAAATTTTCTACACCATGAATGTAGAAAAATAAATACAAATGAGAAAGTGTTGTAGATGGAAATCCATCCTGGACATGATTTATTCTACATCGATGCACTTTCAGAATTTCTGAATTTTCTCACACTAAATGAGTTCAAACTAAAGATTGCAAATAACATTAATTTTTGTCACTTTTCAATCTAATAAGAAAAGACACAGTTTATCCTGGCTCCTTTAGAGAGACATCTCTAGCTTAGAGGCTTGCTGTTTTTAAAACTATCACTTTCCTCATATACCAATAAACGGCAAAATTGTACTGCACGAACAGGACAAAATACATGCAGAATGATTTACTACGTAATCTTAAAAGCACAATGTGAAAGAATAGAGGTAAATTTATTTAAGTTACTGCTTAGGAGAGCAAAAGGAAACCTGTGAGTATGGAACTGTCCCCAGTAGATATTCCCCAGCTATCCCTCAGATGTGTTTCAGCACATTTGCTGTAGCTACTGGCAGTGCAGATTTCTATCTACTACCTTGCCAGTGCATGAACCTGTCCTTCAATCAGAAAATATACTTCTGCAAATGAAGAAGGTGTTCAGTTTGCACACCCAGTTGAGTCGGTTTTGGTATCTCTCCTCAGAGTGCCAGAAGAAGATAGTTAATTAGTGCAATACATTGCTGTGCTGGGTAAACAACCGCCTGCCGTGAACAAAAATGAGTCTGTTAGGTCCTTTCTTATAGACATTACAGTTACATCTACTCCTGTGAATTAGTGCGTGGCTGGGAATGTTCTTGGGCACAGAAATGAGATTGCACATAAAATGTGGCTGGAGAGGTTCCTGTCCATGCCAGCTAGCACACTCAGTTATAAAATAGAGACCCATAAAATGTTCAACCGCTCTAAAATCACCTACTGGGTCCTGTCAGCTAGATTTTGGCTTTTCCAAATGCTGGCAAAACGGGTTTGTTAACTGTTAGACTATGTGCCAATGGCCCATCTGCATATCCATGAAGGAGCACAGAGAGACAGTGTGGGAGGGGGAGCCCTAAGAATCCCATGGTGGGCTCCTCCCAGGCCCATCTAATCCCATGATACTCCCAGCTGCTTCCAGGCCCATCACAGGAGGGACACGGCCCATCTCCACAAACCCAGGGAACATGGAGAGACAATGGCAGCCGTGGGCCCAAACCATTGGCCCTGAGGAGCAAATCTGGAAACCTCACAGAGCTGTGCCAGGAGAGCCCGAACCCCACTGTCTGGATGTGAAACCCTCCACAGTCCAGCTGGAGCAGCCCCAGATCACCTTTTAGAAGAAAAAGCTTGCTACTTGGGGTGTGGGGAACATTATAGGATGCAGAGGATAATCATTTGGGCATAGTACAGGATTTGTTGCAGGATGTTCTGGGGAGGAACCAAAAGTTGGAAAAAGAGGGGTTTAGGTGATTTGAGGAAGAACAAATGTGAGAAGGTAGAAGGACAAGGGGGTAAAAAGAGCCAGTCTCACACAGATACTTGGCCAGTCTGCATGCTTGTCTGGTCATGGCCTGCTCCTAATCAATGTGGTCTGATCCATCTCCTTCTTAACCTCCTTTCTAATTATCTCCTGGATAAGGAACTGTGCTCCATGTGCATGTGTGTGAACAGAGTGTGTTGTGCCAGCAGCTGGAGTCAGACTGTGGCTCAGGGTCCCAGTGGCCATGGTGCCAGCAACCAGAGTGAGCACGGCTGTGCAAGCCTCTCCTGAGACTGCCTGATCCATCATGACCTATATTCCTCTACCAGCAGCAGCAGCAATTTCACAGCCCTCTCCTCCTTTTTCCATGGGCCTAAGTCCTGAAGAGATTTTTCAGAGCTTCACTGTACTCGTCAGATTTTCCCACTAAACTAGAGACACAAGAATACCTTCAAAATTTGGGACAGCAGAAAGGGCAAATATTGATGTTTAAAATACAGCTAATTAAACTTGTTTCTTAGACATATAGTGGGACTGGTGTGGAAAGTTTACTTTGCTACAATTGTGTGAGAGCCCTAGATAAACAGAAGATTTCATTTCCAGTTCTGTCAATCCCACACGGTTCACAAACAATAAAAACAATGTATAGTTTGAATAAATAAAGCCTATTAAATTAGTTCCTTTGCCAACACTTTCAAGCTCTGTATTGAACTTGTTCACAGAAGCATCAATGTCAGTTAATGAAAGAGAAAAATGTTATTTGCTGTTTTTGTTATTAATTAAGCCATCTCTGTAGATACAATTTGCTCATTGGTGTTAATTATCTCCTAGAGAATCCAATTCATTTGCAGTTTGCACATCAAAAAGAATGATATCAATGTCGAGTTTAGTACTATGAACATTTTCGAGTTCGTGAGCTTTTACATGAAGTTCAAGGAGACAACTTTTCAGGAGCTGAAAGCTCATTTACAAGATATTTTCAGGAGTTAGGTCATTGTTAAAAGCAATCTGACAAAATTTGGAACTAATAAGACTGCATCATTGAAAGTACATTCCTGCTTCCACTGAATTCTTACATTTCCAATCCCTCAAAATTTACCCATCCTACAGGACAGTTAAACAAGGGAAGGAGATAGACCCCAGGCCTCACAGAATTCTCTCTCTTTCCATGTAGGAGCCAAACTGTCATATTAGGGCTGTATAATGCACGTCTGATCAACATCAACCTATGCGTGGGCTGTGTCTTTCATAGAATACAACAAGGTAATATTTGCTAAAGTTGTAACACACTGTAAGTCGATTAATTGTAGCACTTTTTTGTTTGTTTGTTTGTTTGTTTTAAAATGTGCATTTCAATCAAATTATCTTTACATATTCTTGCTGTTATTAAAAAAAATAGTGGCCACTTTATTATTTTCTTCTCTTAGCTCTTTTTTCTTGTACACAATTTAGGTATTGTTCTTCCTATCAGCAGATGGAGACAGAGTACACATGTTTTGATGTCATCACCCTTCAAAGAATTAAGACTTTCTCAACATGTAATGTAGATAGCATCCATTTGGTTGATCCTTGTATTTTCCTGAAGTATTCCAGGATAATGAATAAATATGCACTGGATTTCAGTCATTTTCCTGATTCTAAGACCCTATGTTCTTTGTAATTACCAAAAAAAAAAAAAAAAAAAAAAAAAGCAAGCAGGTCTGACTTTGCATCAGAAGGCATACTGTGCTGTAGAGCCCATAATCAGTATATCAGCAGCACAGATCACCTGTTAATTTCCATGATAGGTATTTGTGTAATATTGCCATATGATACACCTCTTCAAATGTTGCTTGTTATTTTTGCAGTGCCATCAGAGAGCATTATAAATTTTGGGCTTAAATCTGAGCATTTTATTAAAAACACAAACAGTAAGCTAAAAAACAAACTAAGCACTAAGATTTACAAATCTTCTCTTCATTATTACAATATGACTTTTTATTTCACCCCAGGTAGCAGATAGGAAGTAGGTATTATGCCATTATCCGTCACTTTGAAGAGATAACGGCCTATAGATGTATCTTTAATTTCACTTTCAAAAGCTGTCTGGGCTTATTCTCTGTTCTGTAACTATCTGCAGTTACACTTTTATCACTATTTGTTAAGTCTTCCTCAATAGGAATAAAGTATATGGGTACAGCCACATCCCAAATAACACTGTTTATTAACAATTCCCCAACATGTGTGGTAAGGTATCGATATGCTATTGAAGCAACTGTTTCCTGGATGTTTCTATAAATCAAAACAATGCAAACACCGGGGTAAAAAGTAATGTAGTACTATTTTCCCTCATCTTATCACTAACAGTCTGCAGTTCACTGCTTCAGAAAATAGTATTTAAAAAAAATATGGCCGGTCAAGACCAAAATAGATAATTTAGTTTAACCTGTATTAAAATTTGTCTCATGTCTCCCTGTGCTGAATAGGAGTTGTCGTATCTCCGGTAGCTGACCTAGTGAAAAAAAGTGGCTATTCCGCTATCTGGATGTTTTGCTAGCAGCAACACAATATCTTTCCAATTCGCTACTAAGTTTTTTAGTTAGCATTTTGGATCACACACAGTTTCTGCCACTCCCAGTTTTGATTTGCTGCTGTTTGTTACTGTTACAACAGTTCAGCTGTTTCCAGGCTGGAAGCAAGGCCGCAACAGAAATGCCGTCCTCTCTTAGACTATTTAAAGTGTTCGACTTCACAACAGGAATGAGAGGAGCCTCCTCAGCAAATCCATGCTGATAGCTTCCATTATCTACCCATCAAACTTGGTGACTTTGGTTCTATCCTCAAACTTTGGTTAGACTGACTGAGCAAGTAAATCATGAATGCTTATGTTTAATAATGATCTTAGATTAATGGAATCCATTACTTTTTTTCAATTATCTTGCTACTTAGAGTTACTGCAAAGATTTATGCAAATTTTAGGCCCTGGTTCATTGGAATAGACGTGATGTTCTTTGAATGAAAACTTTTGTTTATTTACAATGATTTCTTAATTACTAGAACCGTTACTTTTTTGTTAATCTACCATTGGCATGGTGACTATTGCAAATATTTATGCAAATTGATTTAAGTTTTTCTTGTTGTTGTTCCATTCTATTCCTTTGACATCACTGCACTGCACTGAAGCTCAGGTCTTTGTGCTCACATTTTGGACAGGAAGGAATTTCACACAATACTACATATACATTTTCTGGCAGTATTCACAACCTGGAACTATCAAATCCATGAGAAAAAGCTTTTGTTTGCTTTGTACAGACCACGTCTTAAACCAGACAGCATTAATTTTGCTTGATTAAAAAGACACTAACAATAATGAAACCTGCACAGACTATGTTAGTGATAGCAAAAAAAAAAAAAAAAAAAAAAAAAAAAAAAAAAAAAAAGTTCGTTCAGTTTCAGAAGCATTCCCTTATATGATCTAATTTTTTTTTTCCAAGTAATACACCATAATGAATCATAATGCATCCGCAAAAAGTCAAATTCAAATCCATTAAGGAATTGCTCAGTTGAATGTGGAGCTTCCCTAAAGCATGCTAAATTTCATTCTCCTGAAGAAACAAGAAAAGGAGAAGAGTCATAACGTAAGTCTATCATTTCTTAACCTAATTATACCTAATTTAATGTGAGTTATATGTAATGTAATGAAGTGACAGAAGAAAAATGTTAACAAGGAACAATGTGAAGAATGTACTGTTCCACACCTATGATCAACATAATTAATGTTAAAAAATGTAAAATTAATTAAAAGTATGGAGGTATAGGAATCTTAATGAACTGCATTCAAATTAGTGTTGAAAAAATCAAATCGAAGGTAGAAAATATTACCCATAATTTTGTCTCTAAATGGTGAATTTGTATTATAGACAGGCTTTTGCCCAGTGTAGATACAAATGTATGAGCACTAAATCAGTGAGTAGGATTTTCTGCTTGGTCTTCAGCAGCTTACAGTTATCTCACAGATGGCTTCTGTCTCAATTCACTTTAATCCAATCAACTTACCTCACTCTGTCCTGTACTTACCTATAAGAATGTTTTTTGGAGTGAAAAACAGCTGCTTCTTCCTGATGATATTGGCCTAAGAAATATAGCAACAGTACTTCCTTTCACTCATCATGTGTCCATGGCTCTCAAGGTCAAAACTGCTGAAACCAAGGTAAAGGAAATTGAGTATGTATAGTGCTGTAGTACCTGGAGTATTAGTAGTATTTAGAGTATTATTCAGCTGCAGCAGATCTTGAAAAAGCAGTTTCTTTTATTCTTACAGAGTATTTTTTAATGTCCTTTTCCTAAAAAGTAAATAGTGAAGGGGATCGTATCCTATAGGGCTGATAATAAGTACTGCAAAGTAGATTTCACAAGAAGGATTTCAAAATATATGGAGTGATGTATGTATGAGATACAATCTTGGAATTTTATCCCAAATTTAATGACATTGGTGTATTCCTAAAATTCTTTCTTTCAATGCCTTTGACATATAACAAATGACTGTAGTTCTTAACTTGTACTTCTCTCTTTGAAATATTTGAGGGGTTAGAAAGGGAAAAAAAGTTTGAAAGTAAAATATATGCTGATATTCAAAAATTCATATAATTTTCCATGGAAAGGTTAAAAAAAAGTTGAATGTGACACAGCATGACATTTTTCAAAGGGTTTTGATTTTCATGTTATTCACTTCAGATCGTATTCTTAGCACTGGGCTGCATGTCTTTCTTTAGCTTCCTTGACTAGGCAAAGCACACTAATACTTCTCTGTGCCACTTAGACAGGGACTAATATTCTGGGTTCAGAGACAAAAATCCTGGGCCTTTGAAGCCAAAGCAAGTTTGTCACTGACTTCAAGAGAGGCCAGGAATTTTCCTACTGTAATTAGAGGTTAACAGACCATCAGCTCACAGCCTTTCTTCAGCCTTGTTATTTTCACTTCAGTCCTGTCTTTCCACTTTTATTACAGTACAAATCTGCATCTGAAGCAGATAAGGCTTACAAGGAGAATTCCAGAAAATGTGCATCTACTTAGAGAAATGAGATGAAATTGTTCTCACCAAAAATGTGCCATAGATTCAGCTTCCAATGTTTAGAGATACCTTCAGGGCAGGAGCGGCAGCATGTTACTTGCAAGAAACACTGCAGTCAGTGAACATTGCAATGGCCATGGAGCACGTCATGGAAAAGAAAAGACCACATAGGTTATTTGGCCTGTTGCCATTTAGAATAGTAGTAAAGATACAGGGCATGAGAAAGCTGTATTTCCCCTCAGAGAAAACCAGTTGACATGAGACTAATCATTCTCCATTTTTATTATACTTTATTCTGATGTAAAGAAATAATAGCAATAGAAAAGTAGAAGACTCTCTTGGCCATTTACACATTGACAAATACCAGTTTGTATAGGCACAATGGGTTCCTTGCCTACTGCATTAAAAATCAGTGTTCCTTGTAATTGTGGGACATAGATACAGTGATGTACTTCCACTTTTCATATCTAGCAACATAAAAATAATAAAAATCATTTGCAAAATTCACAAAATCCACACTTCCTTCAATGTCATATGGTTTCATAAGTATGTTATTTATCACTTGGCCAGAAGTAAACACTGGGGATGTCCAAGAGAAGCTTCATCCAGAGAGGCACCTGATTTTGCTTTAAATAATCCATTATTTCCAAAGGCAGTTTGTTCCATTAACTAATTGCCTTTACAGTTTAAAATGTCTTTCAAGTATCTTTTCCATTTGTCTAGCTATAACTTGCAGCTGTTTACTTCATATGGCTTTTCTGATAGATTAAAGAGCCCCTAAGTACCTGGTATTTTCCGCCTGCAAAGGTGCTTATCCATCATAATCAAATCAGCCCTCAGAGCTAAACAGATTGACCTCTTTAGAGTTGTAGTCCTAATGAAAAAAGCATTTCTAGCCATCAGCTCTCTTTTATGGCTCTTCTCTGCACCTTCTTCATTTCTTAACACACTTAAAAAATTGCTGATGCTAAATTGGATGCTGCTTTGTGTTCCCAAATCCGGTGTTTAGAGGTAATACTTCTCCCCCACTTATCTTCTTATTCTCCCCCCTTAAAACATAAAGCCTTAAGGGCTCATTTTGTGTCACACAATGGAAAGGGAAGCTCCAAAAACAGAATTAGCTTGAGCTAATGTTCATCTGTAGCTTTTCAGAGGCACTGCCTCCTTGAGTAAGGACTTATTTTTCAGCAGCTTTTACCAACATACAACAAATTAAACAAAAATGAAAATTACATTTCAGAACTGGCTTGTGTTCTACATTTTTTAAAAAACAGAAATCTTGGCTCAGAACTGTGTTTTACGTAAAAAATTAGGTTTACAAAATAGTGATCACTGACATGGTACAGAGAAAGTTTCATCTTAGTTGTCTGACACGTAGGACCATGCAGAGTTAGAAACAATCAGGAATGACAGAGAAAAACGCAAGTAGGGACAAAATATTCACTATTTCTGATAACATAAGAACTAGAGGGTATTTCACAAACTAGTTATTCAAAGTACTATTCAGTAAGTTTAAGCTCCTCTCTACAATAAAGTATGTTCTCACAACATCCAGAATTAAATTGTGGCATGCTTTTTCATGAGAAAGTCTAGACATTGAAAGACAGCTGGAAAAAATAATGGAAGAAAACCCCATCAAGATGACACAGATACAATCTTTGGGTCAAATGGCTTTAAAGCATGTACTGCTGGATCCTTTAGTACTGCATAATTGTTCTCTCCATGTCCTTAAACTTCTTATATCTGTCTAGATGCCTACCTGTGTGGCCTATTGTAGGGGACCTGCTTTTTCAGGGGGGTTGGACTCAATGATCTCTTGAGGTCACTTCCAAACCCCATGATTCTGTGAAAGTAAAAATAATCAAGGAAAAGTGTGGTCATGAGTCATAGAATCATAGAACAGTTTGGGTTGGAAGGGACCTCAAAGATCATCAGTTTCTAACCCCTCTGCCACAAGCAGGATTGCCAGCCACTAGGTCATGTGCTAGTTTAGATTGCCCAGGGCCCCATCCAGCCTGGCCTTAAACACCTCCAGGGATGGAGCATCCACAACCTCTCCAGGCAACCTGTTCCAGCACCTCACCACTCTCTCTATGAAAAACTTCCCCCAGTGTCTAATCTAAATCTCCCCTCCTTTAGTTTAAAACCACTCCCCCTTGTCCCATCACTATATACCCATGCAAAAAGTTGATTTCACTTGTGTCTATAAACTCCCTTTAAATATTGGAAAGCCACATAGGGGTCTCCTCTTCTCTTCTCCAGTCTTCTCTTCTCCAGGCTGAACAACCCCAGTTCCTTCAGCCTGTCTTCATAGGAGAGGTGCTCTACCCTAGGCTTAGCCTTCCTCTCCCTTACTTTCTTGGAACTTATAGCAAGTGGGAGACAGATTTTTTGCTGAATGTGGAAGTTTGAATACTTTTAGGTAGGATGAGTCATCACACACAAGATACAGACATCTTGAGTAAATGTTATCCAAACCACTTCAATCTATTCTTAAGAATGCATTTTCTGCCACACAGATTTTACTTCTAAGTTAAGTGAAGGAGATACCCTTAAAAGCTGAAATGGATTTAGTTTCTGCTAAATAATTATCAGTAACTAAAGGCACCAGAATGTGTAAGTAAGAGATCAGAATGATCATAATGGCCTTATTATGTGCCATCAGTACATCAACAGTTTTTGCTGTGAGGAGTGTTGCTGTTAATAGTGTCCATGTTCAATCCTTCACTGAAGAACAAGATTAATACAAAGGGAAATGATATAACTGTTGTCTCTGTCTGAAAAAAAATGCCAAAGTACAGTGAAAGAGGGCCTATTACTACATATTATGTTTTGCTGGACCTCAAGAATATTGAAATGTGGAAGAATAACTAAGAGACTGCCATTGTGGGACGAAGTACCAGGTTTTCATAATGTCTTTTCATTTCATAAGAGTGTGTCTGGTTAAAGTCAGAACATAAAGGATCATAAAAAAATATACAATGAAATAGGGCATACTTTAAATACTAGCAGCATGAAGTAAAGAAAGATACGTGAAGTGAAATGTAAGCTTAAGTATCCTCAGATAAAGAATGGGGAAAAAAATCTGTAACAGGGGAAGAGCGGAACACATATGGAAGAGGAAGATCCTTGAACATCTCCAGAGACAGGGCATCCACCAACACTCTGCTCAACCTGTTCCAGTGCTTCAGTTAGTTAGGAGAAAGAGAAATGTGGCATGATAAAGCACCAGCTAAACTGAGAAAATGCAAGACAAACTGGAGTTTAAAGAAAATAACTGATTTTATTTACCACTCTAACTGACTGTAGTAAATGTCTTCAGTTTCACATTCTCAGCTAAGCACATAATATTGCCAAAGCAGTTACTCAAATGTAATGTACAGCTATCCCCAGTCCTGGTGGCCCAATTAAAAAGCTAGAATGTTGTTGTATCATCCCTAATAAACCAAAATGCAAGTGTTATGCATTAGCAGGATTCTGTTTTTGTTACCAAAGCATATTAACCTTTAAAACATAATTTTACCTTATACCTGTATGAATTAGTGTAAATCCTAGGGTCTGCATAATTCAGGAAACCAATCTAGCTGAGCAGAGGCGTAGATAATGCTTCACTGGAAAAGAAAAGATCTGAAGGCATTTTTTGAACATGATAAGGTTAAGGTTCAGTTTGTTCTCTGGTTGCATTACTTCTGAAACTTCAGATGAGAAGTGAAGACCAAGTGTTTCTCTTCTCTTAAAGACTTAGTACTTGATCATAGAATCATAGAATCATAGAATGAGCTAGGTTGGAAAAGACCTACAAGATCATCCAGTCCAGCCATCCACCTACCACCAATAACCCCACTAAACCATGTCTCTCAATGCTATATCTAAATGTTTCTTGAACACCTCCAGGGACGGTGACTCAACCACCTCCCTGGGCAGCTCATCCCAGTGCCTGACCACTCTTTCAGAAAAGTAGTGTTTCCTAATGTCCAGTCTAAATCTCCCCTGGTGCAACTTGAAGCCATTCCCCCTCATCCTGTCACTAGTTACAAGAGAGAAGAGGCTGACCCCCAGCTCACTACAACCTCCCTTCAGGTAGTTATAGAGAGCGATAAGGTCCCCCCTGAGCCTCCTCTTGTCCAGACTGAACAATCCCAGCTCCCTCAGCCGCTCCTCATAAGGCCTGTGCTCCAGACCCCTCATCAGCTTCATCGCCCTCCTCTGAACACGCTCCAGGGCCTCAATGTCTTTCTTGTAGTGAGGGGTCCAAAACTGGACACAGTACTCAAGGTGCAGCCTCACCAGTGCTGAGTACAGAGGGACAATTACTTCCCTTCTCCTACCGGCCATACTGTTCCTGATACAAGCCAGGATGCCATTGGCCTTCTTGGCCACCTGGCCACACTGCTGGCTCATGCTCAGCCAGGTGTCGACCAACACCCCCAGGTCCGTTTCCTCCACACAGTCTTCCAGCCACTCTGCCCCAAACCTGTAGCGTTGCCTAGGATTGTTGTGGCCAAAGTGCAGGACCCGGCACTTGGTCTTGTTGAACCTCATCCCATTGGCTTCAGCCCAGAGATCCAGCCTGTCCAGATCTCTCTGTAGGGCCTCTCTACCCCCAGGCAGATCGACACTTCCTGCCAGCTTGGTGTCGTCTGCAAACTTACTGAGGGTGCTCTCAATGCCCTCATCCAGGTCATCAATAAAGATATTGAAGAGGACAGGCCCCAGCACCAACCTCTGGGGAACACCACTCGTGACCGGTCATCAGCTGGATTTAACTCCATCCACCACCGCTCTCTGGGCCCAGCCCTCCAGCCAGCTCCTTACCCAGCAAAGAGTATACCTGTCCAAGCCACAGGCTGCCAGTTTCTCCAGGAGAATACTGTGGGAGACAGTGTTGAAGGCTTTGCTGAAGTCTAGGTAGACCACATCAACAGCCTTTCCCTCGTCCACCAGACGGGTCACTCGATCATAGAAGGAGATCAGGTTGGTCAAGCAGGACCTGCCCTTCACAAACCCATGCTGGTTGGGCCTGATCCCCTGGTTGTCCTGCAAATGCCATGTGATCTCCCTCAGGACAATCTGCTCCATAACCTTCCCTGGCACTGAGGTCAGGCTGACAGACCTGTAGTTCCCTGGATCCTCCTTACTACCCTTCTTGTAGATGGGAGTGACATTGGCAAGTCTCCAGTCTTTTGGGACCTCTCCAGTTGACCAGGAATGCTGATAGATGATGGAAAGTGGCTTGGCTATCTCTTCCGCCAGCTCCCTCAGTGCTCTCGGATGGATCTTGTCCGGCCCCGTGGACTTGTGGCAGTCCAGGTGGAGTAGTAGGTGTCTGACCGTTTCCTCCTGAATTGTGGGGGATTTATTCTGCTCCCCATCCAAGACTTCCAGGTCAGAGAGTAGAGTACTCTGAGGATAACTGGTCTGACTTTTAAAGTCAGATGTAAAGAAGGCATTGAGAACCTCATCCTTTTCATTGTCCTCAGTGGCCACATTCCCAGCTGCATCCAGTAAAGGATGGAGATCCTCCTTGGTCCTCCTCTTACTGTTAATATATTTGTAAAAGAGTTTCTTGTTCCCTTTCATACCAGCAGCCAAGCTGAGTTCAAGCTGGGCCTTTGCCTTTCTAATTTTCTCCCTCCACATCCTAACAACCTCTTTGTACTCCCTCCGAGTTGCCTGTCCCTTCTTCCACAGGGGTAGATTCTCCTTTTCTCCTGGAGCCTCAGGAAAGGCTCCCTGTTTATCCACGCTGGTCTCCTTCCCCGCCGGCTCATCTTGTGGCTCAGGGGGACAGCCTGTTCCAGTGCCTTCAGGACTTCCTTCTTGAGGAGCGACCAGCCTTCCTGGACCCCTTTACCCTCCAAGACCGAAAAAATCATAAAGTCATATCATAAAATAGTGGTTACTTTCTGAAACTCATACACTTAGTTTTTAGTTATTTTTGCTGTTTGTTTCTTTTTAATTTGGAGTTGGAATTTATTTATTTTAAATAAACAAGCAATTGAACTTTGAAAAGCATTTAACGGATATCCCTTATTACTCACTTAAGTTGTCTACATCCATAGCTTTGGAAATAAACACTGGGATGACATTTCTTCTAGAGGCTGGAAAACTTACTAGTTACTCCTTTATAGTCTTCTAAATTTTATTTTTATACTGTTTCACCAGTATAAAACAGTTTCAACTGTTTTCAGCATAATTACAGTGGTAGAATTTCTTCTAAGTTAAAAATTAAGCTGTTATACATCTGAATGATCTTAAAGGGGTCACCAGTGTAGTAACTGTCAATAAATATGCTTCTCACTCTGAATGGTTATAAATTCAATATCTAAGTAGTTGATACACCATTAAAACAAAGAACCATGAATTATAACAACACATTAGGAGCTGAAATGTACAAAAATGCTTTTAACAACCTGTTTGTATTCAGCAACAGCAAAAAAATCTGGTTAAATATTATATTTTCTAAAATATTATCCTTGACAGAAATCTGGAATTATTTTTGAAAATTATATACAAGCTGTACACATAGCATTAGATTTTATTTTCTTTTTCCCTTTCACAGGTTGTTCTGGTGAACCTGTTGATATGCATGGCGGTTTTCTACACTGTGTACTATGTGGTCCTTTCCATTTGCTTTGCCATATTCAAGTAAGACTTCCTTGTCTTTACTATGACCACATGCTACAGCTGGATATACAGGATATAACAGGTAGAGCAGTGATTCTGGAGAAGAGGCATTCAAATTGGAGGCATCCAGTCTCAGCTATTCTGTGAATATATTTTCCAAATTCAGCTAAATTGTTGTACGCAAACCTTCATTAAAATGCACATATCAGCAAATGGATACTCAAAAGCAATATAAAATTCTGGCTCTAATATATTTCCTTGCACTTGCATCCTGATAGCAAATGAAAATAAGAGAAAGATGACATAAAAAATTAAAGAGGAAAGATGTTATGGTCAATATGAAAGAGAAATTATCTTCCCTTAGGAAACTATTGATTAGCATGTATAGCACCAGACGTGTCTTAAATAGAAGTGGAGATCACAGAAACTGTGTGCAAGGGCAAGATCAAAACATGAATGACATGTAGAAAGCCTATAAAGTCCAGAATATTCCATCTGAAATCTTATTTAAAAGGACCAATAGTTCCTCGTGTAATCTTTAAAGCTTTATTGAAAATTAAATTTATGGCTACATTTATTTATTCTATTTCCACAGGGTCAAAATGTTGGATGGTTTGGCACCTTTTGATTTTAAGACAAATCCATCATGGCTTAACCCACATTATTTAGGTAAGTTAAGTTTTTTTTCTCTGTTTTCTCTCAGTCAAGAAAATAGATCATATCTGGATGTAAACTTGTCTTCCTTATGGACAATATGTTAGGGCTTTTTTAGTAATGGTAATATTTCCAGTATTTTAACTACACCGTATTTAAATCTTTATTCATCTTTGCTGCACTTTTCATTTATATATTGTTATTTATTACTCAGATGATTCCTAAGCATTTCTTTGGGGTGTTCTGATCTTGATCATTTGAAGACAGCATACTACTGTACTAGGATGCCACATTTTCATGAGAGAACAATGACCTCTTCTCTGTAAAGTTCCTCCAAAAATTTATTAAATTTAACTTTCATATTGCAACACATTTCTAATGAACAATAATGGACTCAGAAGCTAAGCAATAGGTCATATCCAACTCATGGAAATTTTGCTTTGGAATATAGTGAATATAGCGGACATTAAAATTTCAGAGTTTTGTTGTAATTCACCTCTTAAACAGACCTTTATACATCCTAACACAAATTCCTGCAGTTTTGTCTGAACGACACTTGCATTCTATCTTGCAAAGGAAAACCACGTCCCCTACAATTAGATCTGCTAATTAGAACTGCTGAAAAGCAAACTGTTCAGTTGATCACGTGAAAAAGAATGATAAAAATGCACGAAAATTTGTATAGTGTTGATATGGATTTAAGATGAAAAAAAGAACATCCCATTTGCAGCAATGGAAAAGGAAATTAAATCTTATTCCTTTAGAACTACTCTTCAGGGCCCTAATGTGATTACTGTACCTCAACATGACCTTTGTGCTCCAAAACTGTATCAGACAGTATGATGCAGCATGTTTATAAGGTGCCAAAGACAGCCACTATGTCACACAACTGATTAGAATTCAGTTTTGGCTTCCATCCAACTGATGCAGTAGCATGGAGCAGCAAAACCTAACCAGGTATACTTAAAAGCTATGGCCATAGAGACACAGCTGAGCTCTCTGAACGGCTTTGCAAATGAGAATTAGTTTGTTCAAGAGTCTCACTCATGCCTTCTAAAAGTAGAATGATGTCGTTAAAAGATAGCTGGCAAATAAAAAAGGAAGTCTCAGCTCAGATCAGAGCTACAGTTGCCGGCCCATTTTAATGGGTAACTTACAACGCATCTGCCTACACTGAGCATACTTTTGAAATTATAAAATTATTGGAAAAATTTAAGTAGATACTATTAAAATTAACTTTAATAAGAAAAAATCACCATCAAATATTACTTCTTTTGAAGTGTATTGTCTGTTTTTCTAACCATGTGTAGTTTTATAGTTGGTTTTTCTTTCGTTTGCTTTCTTACATTACTTTTTACTGCTGGGTGAAAGATCCAGATTACAGTAGGAAATAATTGACTGTATAAAGAATGGAATAAAACTGAGTCACAAAATGCTGCCAGATGTATAAATTAAATACAGTGAAAAAATAATAATGTTCTCTCTGAGCTACAGTAATGTTAGGTAATACATTACTGCAAAGGTAAAAAAAAATCTGTTATAAATATTATTTCAATGTGTCTAGATGCTTTAAAAAGAAGAAAAATACCTTAGATTGAAAATTGTATGAGTCACTAGTGTGCTGTTATTGTCTGCTACACCCAGGGTAGAGCTGGAGGACCAGCAGGCATTTCGCAGTCAGCTCCTGCTAGCCCAGTGTGATGTGGAACAATGAGATCCATAGGGATGGCCTGTGCTCAGCTCATAAGGATGGCTTTCTTCTTTATTTCCCCCTGTGTGTCTTGTCTTTAAGTTGCACTGCTACACATGCATGATGCAAAACAGTGGACAGGGAGAAAGCTATGAAGTTTCCTAGTGGATGTAAACCTTCAACCACACTGCTCTGTTCTGGAAGAGAAAGTAGTGACCTATGCCAGTATCAACCAAGTCTATTTAGTGCCACGTGCAGAGATTCTGGATGGATAGTCTCTCAATGACATTTCCACACCATTTCTCTTCAAGGCAATACTTAGAGCACTGGTCCTCCTACTGCTCATCCCCATGTTTTTTAAAAAAAATATGGAATATTTCCAAGTCTATGGGTAAATCAGAATAGAACCCATGTGGGTGTCTGTGGTAAAATTAGAAATGAACTTTATAATCAAAGCACTAGCATAATATTTGACTTAATCAAACATAATTTGCATAACATTGTCTCAGGCACTTCAACTTCCTATTGCTATTGCCTTGGAATAAGAGGAAAGATGTTCAAAACTATGCTTGGAGTAAATATTCTATTTTCATTTTCAGTTCTTGTAGTCTCATTGGAAATAACTTTCTTCATTTGTGGTCTGCTGTTTGCCCTTGTGGTGGAAGAATGGGTTTGGGATTATGCTGTAACAGTTACTGTTATTCATATAATCATAACTTCCATCGGTAAGTATGCTAAATATATGTATAGCATCACATAAAGAAGGACCAATTGACCATGACTCACCTGTTGCATTATGGATTATCATTCTTGCTTGGAGCTGAATATACACGCATCTCTGCTTTCCATCTATTTGACTTATGCATGTATTTACATTTTTACTTGTAAACATCAATTCTGTTTTTGTTGCAGCATTTAAAAACACATTTTTGTTGTAAATATTTCAGAGATTTAGTTTGTAATCTGTAATGACAGTTAATGTCAAATACTCAGCCTAGAGATCATTTCTGGAGGTGCATTCTAAACAAGAAATTCATAGCCGTCCACTTCTGACTCATTGACTCTTCAACATTAGTTCAGAATAAAAATGGAGATTGCTTCACCAAAGAAAATTCGGTGTTTTTAAGTTAAAATATTTGAACTAGAACCTCACTGAAGAAAATGATGTATGTTACCATTGGAGTGTTGTTTGCTTTCTCTCTGAAACTCTTCTCCTTTTCTGGAAGGAAGGAAGGGAAAAGAACTGGGTGGAAGAGCCCACATGATGACTATTTTTCTTCTATAAAAATGAGCTTAATACTTTAATTCTAGAATTAGGGGTAGGAAAAAAGCATCACTGACGAATTAGAACTCCCTCTCTGCTACAATGTAATTGATCTTTTGTTTTCCAGTGCATCATTGTTTTGTTCTTTAGCACTTTGTACAGAGTCCCTAGTTCTCATGTCAAGTTATTCCAGAAACAGATAGAGAGTTGAATTTAAACAATTAAGCATAATTTCTCATTCACTAAATTCAATTTCATGGAAATTTAAGCTACCACTACTCCTTATGAATATTTTTTTTTTGTATTTAAATCAAGAAATTTACAAAAACTACAACAAAATATGCTTTCTGTATAGCTTAAGCAGCAGACAGTCTTCTGTCATTACATTACATGGCACACTTTGATCTCCAAACAGTGCAGAGCTGCTCTTGATGCTTTCTTATGGGCAACCCAAGCTGTGCTGCTGAAATCACACTGTGGAGAATGCAGCTCTCAGCTCTCTTCCCTGCTCCACAGCCTCTAATGGGGCTGCAGTGGTTCAGATCAATCATATGGCAGGGACGTGGGGCAGCTCACATGAGGCAGAGGTAGCTGCAAGACATGTGGCAGAGCATGCCAGGTAACCAGGATCGCTTGCAGGGCACAGCTCTGTCTTTCATGTGCTGTTATCACCCATCAAATTGAAATTGTCAGGCTGCTGAAATTGTTTGGATTGCAGGAGTATATTGACTTCCTACAATGCAAGCAGTGCCTCTGTTATGCCAAACCTTGTATGGGTATGTAATAATAAATGAATTCTCTTTTCAGAGATTTTACAGTCAAAAACCTCAGCTTAGCACACACTTGTACTGTTTAAGATTTGACTCCCAAGGGGATTGCTCGCCCACTGAGCATGACAGTATGATTAAGCATCTGAATGATGAGGATCTCAATAACAATTTGCAATTTTAATAAATCTAATGCATATAATTTATAAAGGAGAACTAAGCAGACGTATATCATCTATCATATCATATTATGTTTGCATAACCTCGTCTTTCTTGTTTACAAATAAATATTTCTCTTTTTCTTCTCTTTGCAGTTATGTCTGAATTTCCTCTGATGATACACTGGTGGCTGGCATTAGGTATAACAATCTTTAAATTGTTGTTGTTAGAATCTAGAAAAATAGCATTTACAGTATGAGATTTTTTTCTATTTTGGTTTCAGTAATTTGGGAATTGAGAATATTTAAGGAAGATACATATGTTTTTCATTTATGTTTCTTGTAAGAACACAGAAAAGTAACACTGGGCTAACATCTATTTTAAGACCAAAATGTACTCAGCTTATGATAATCTTCATAACAAATTGCAGATATGTTCATGTTGCTGAAATGAGTCATGCTAACTCCAAACTGATCAAATTATCTCATCTAATTCAGGTGTCAAAGAGACAGATTTCCAAGCTAGCCTTCCTTGGTACTCTTTACAGTCAATGGAAAGAAAAAGAGTTCAAAAATAATTTATATGAATGCTACGATAGAGGAACGACATGTATTAAGCCCAAGAAAGGAAGGTTTGGATTGGATGTCAGGGGGAAGTTCTTTACAGAGAGAGTGGTGAGGTGCTGGAACGGGCTGCCCAGAACGACTGTGGGTGCTCCATGGCTGGAGGTGTTCAAGGCCAGTTTGCATGGGGCCCTGGGCAGCCTGGTCTAGTACCAGCTCTGGAGGTTGCTGGCCCAGCCTGTGGCAGGGGGGCAGGAGCTTGATGATCCTTGGGGTCCCTTCCAACCCAAGCCGTTCTGTGATTCTATGATTCTATGTATCCCTCTCAGCAGGAGGAATACGCCATAGTGTTTAGTTAAAGCTAAGTACAGACTTAAACGCAAGGCAAACATCCATTTACAATGAGACGGTTTCTACTTTTGTCGCTTCCCAGAAATCTGGCTTTTTCTGAGGGAAAATTCAGTGATTGCTTCTGCTATGGCTTCAGGACTCCTCCTCCATCTCAGCCAATGCTTTACGTAGGATGCACTGCCATGTCCTTGCAGAGATACGCATTTTCTTCTCAAGTTTCCTCTCTCTACCCAGTGAAAGTTGTATGATGCTCTGGGGCTTCTTATTCGCAGTTGATCTTTAGATGTTTGTTGGAATGGTTTGGAGGTTAAGAGGATGTCTACCCTAAATGCTGACATTTTCACCATTCACACGTAAAAACAAGCAACTAAGCCACATGTCTTTTGATTTATTTGCCAGAAATAATAGCAGAGAATTCAGTATCTCTCTGCAGGAGGAATACACCATGGTATTTAGCCAGGCCCTTCTCTGCAGAGCTCCTCTCCTGCAGGCCAGCCCCTACCAGTTAGAGGCGTGTCCGACCCGCAGCCCAGCTGGCCCTGTGCCCGCCCGCTGCCCCGTGCCATCATGGCAGCGGCACTGCCCCGCCCAGTGGCCCAGCCCGGCACCGCAGCACCAGCTGAACACCGGTGTGCTACAAACCTGTGTGGTGCTGGCCCATGACATCCGAGGCAGATGGCGGTGGTGTGGCAGTAGGGGTTGAACCTGCCCACCGATATTCCGTTACGTGTTGTTGCCGTGCAACAGATGGCAGCAGAGGAGCAGTCTGACACAACGGCGTCTGACGTGGAAGTGTGGACGAAGCAGAGGTGTGGTGTGTCACTGAACTCCTCCATGCAGAAAATCTGTCACCATTGACATTCATCGATGCACAAGTGCACACGTGCAGTAACACATACACACGCGCGCGCGCGCGAGACAGCCTGCGCTGATCAGGTGCAGAGCACGGCCAGACGAGCGCGGTGACCAGCAGCTTATGTACATGCAACTGCCCCCTTTTATCCATTTTTCCCTCCTCTCCAACCTCTGGTTCCTCCTTCACGTTGCTTGCGATCTCAAGATGCCCTGTTCTACATCCCAAGCAACGACTGGGGTGGACAGAGTTGGCCAGAGGTGCCTCTAGAGCCTTTCCCCAGCTCCTTGCAGGCTCCCCCAGCTGTGGGGCTGCTCACCTCCTGTGACAGCACAGGGAAGGGCCAGAGTTCCCCAGCCCATGGGCCTCTGGTTCTTCCACGAATGGGCAACAGCGGCCTTTCATCGCATAACCCAGCACCGCCTCGTCGCTATGAAGTCCATACAGGATTTGGGAAATGTCACCAACAGCAAGTAACACGGCTGCTGTGGAAGCGGAGGTGATGTGCAGTGGCGAAATGTCAGCACCTTCAGCAGTGGCCGTCACCTGCCGCCAGCGCGGCCTGCAGGCACGTACACATCAGGGGCAAGGACAAGTGAAGCAAAAGAGGAAGGATGAGAATGAGAGGGGTGAAAGGGAGCGTGAGCGTCAGGCAGAGGTGATCTGGAAGGGTGCTGCTAGAGAGGCAGCTGGCCTCAACCTGCTGCTCGGAGAAAGGAGGCCGAGGGTGAAGAAGGCACAGAGAAATGAGAGGGAGGCAGGCGGGAACAGAACATGTCATCTGACGTGGAGAAAGATGAGCTCTGCAGGGCTAATTCTTTGCCTGCCGATACAAGGAAACGGAAACACGCCGTGAAGGAGGATGCAGAAAAATAAGTAAGCAGCTGGATAAAGAAAAACATATGAAACGAGCAGAGTCTAATGTGGAAATATAAGCGAGCAGGAGTGAGAGGACCCATGGCAAACCACCTGGTTATGCCGAAGGGAATTCTCCAAGAGTTCGGAGCAAAACAGACCTGTACCTCTAAGTCAAAACTTAGGAAGAACCCGGTGTTCGTGTAGTTCTCTGACTGTGAACTACAAAGTAACCAGTTTTGGCAAGCCATGTGTTTGGATGATATTCTGCAGGAGACACAACGTATCCACAGCAGGGGTCTTGGTGTCCCGTGGAAATGCCCACGCCTGCGCAGCCACAAGCTGTGCTGCGGGACGTCCGCTGCCCTTGCAGACCAGCGCATGGCGTAACTGGTATGGAGAAGAGACGGTCTACAGCAGCTATTAAAATGAAGACTTGGTGAAAAAAAATACTCTTTTCACTCCTTAGCCAGGATTCTGGCATTCAAAGTTTTTAATAAATAATACAAATCTTTTAGCTCAGCTGTCCTTTTCATTCTTCTGCCGGCTCCCGTCTCGAGGGCAAACCGCTCTACTTCTTCTCCCCCACGCGCCACTAGAAAAAGGAGAGTCTCAAGTTGTGACTGAGCAATTCCTGCCTCAGACAGACTTTGAGAGGGCCAGAACCACACTGAGGGCGCACTGGGGATACAGGGATGCCCAAGCAGTGCTCCTTCAGCAAGTCCTTCAAGTCCCAGAGAGGCACTGTCCAAGTGGGCAAGGGAGAAAAAAAAAAGCAAGCGAGAGCTCTTCCGCCCAGACCCGAGGCAGACACAGCTGCCAGACACTGGCCCCATCACGCCCACCTTTCCCACAGAGGCACCGCAGGATGCAGCAGCTCCACAGCAGGTGGACCTAGCCTGCTGCCTAGCCGCTGCCTGCCAGCACCCAAGATCCCCACCAGCTGGAGACGTGTGGCTGAGGGAGACCTGCCTCCAGGGAAGCGAGCCTCACGGCACAGCCCCAAACTCCCCTGTCTGCAGGGGAGACAGCCCTGGCTCCAGGCACTCACCCTCAGGGCCTCCAGCAGCTTGGCCTGCAAGGTGGGGTTAAACCAGCTGGAGTCACCCATAGCTTGGAAGGCAGAGAAGATGTTGCTGACGCTCTCCAGCAGTGCAAGCTTGTTCTGCAAGTCCTGAGGCCCAAGAGAGAATGTTCTTTGAACTGAGGGAAGGGCCAAGGGCCGCAAGGGGAACGCGTGGGGACAACACTAAGGGAAGGGCTTGGATCTTCATCTGGCCACAAACCCTTCCCCGAGGGACCTTTGGAAAGAGAAGGCCCACCTCAGCATCCCCCCAGGTGGAGGGGCTGCAGCTGGGCGCTCAGACACCCTGGCACACCCTGAGCTCTCACCCGGCAGCTGCAGCTGTAGAGCAGCAGGATGTTGCCCACGATGTCTTTCTCCAGGCGGGCGAGCAGTTGCTCCTTGGAGGCACGCAGCGCCAAGCTGCCATGGGCGAGTATGAGGGCGCTGCGTGTGGCTTGAGCTCTTGGGCTGTTCAGCTCCGCCTGTGGGGGGAGAAGTGCCTTGAGACGCTTGCTCAAGGGCCCCCAGCGCCCCATGATGCACCTGGGCTCCCAAGGCAGGAGCTGCCGTGAAAATCAGGCGGAAGAAAGCCACGATAGAAACCCGTAACGCTTCACCTTCTTGCGTGCGGAAATCCTCGCATGCCGGCCTTTGCACAGCCTGGACGCAAACATAGTGAGCGTGTCCAAGACTGGGTGGAAGTTGCTCTCGGCAGCGTGGCTGAGCAGAGAGACCATCCCCTGCACAAAAGAACAAGGGGCAGCTAGTGCAGGCCCGAACCTTCTGATGCGGCCAGCCACAGCGGCCGGGCCGGGCCAGGCCCGCCTGAGGGAAACGGCAGCAGCAGGCGATCGAAAGGGCCTGGAGCAGGGCCAGGAGAAGCCCTCTGCCCCAGGGACAGGCCGGGGACGCGCGCAGAAGCTGGAGGAGACCTCACCTGGGCCTCAGATCGCTGCTCCGCATTTGCTTCCTCCAGGTGTTTCAGCAGCTTCTCTTGGAC